>NC_068433.1:23327512-23482512 GCF_023373465.1 Oncorhynchus keta | reverse complement strand
TTTCCATTGATAATTTTTGTGTGGTTTTATTGTCAGCACATTCTATATATATGTGTGTGTAAAAAAAAAAATATATATATATATATATATACTGGGTCCAGGTGGAAAAGGCCCAGGTCTATTTACGGAACGGGTTCAACATTTTGAACCCATGAAGGCCCCCCCAATGCCATTGTTATTCAACCTTTATTTATCCAGGTTAGTCTCATTGAGGTAAAACACCAGCAGGTTCGCTGTGTTACAGGTGTGTCTGTTTGACTGAGCATCATAGCTAGTCGGGTGATCTCACAAACATGCCTCTGCTTCCACCTCTGCTTGCCACCTCTGCTTGCTTTTTGTGGTCTCGGCCAGGGGATTACTATTAAAGCACTTTATGACAACTGCAGATGTAAAAAGGGCTTTATAAATACATTTCATTGATTTGATTTGTTGATTGACATGCATGTTCCTCTCCTCTCTGTCCCCCCGTCCCCCAGGCGGTGTTTACGTACTGGATGACGTCCAACTGCTTCTCCCTGGCCCAGGTGGCCCTGCTCAAACACCCCCTGGTCAGACAGAAGCTGAGGATCCCAGAGAGGATCGAACACCCTACCTCCGCCCTGCCCCAGAACGACGGCTTCTTCGAGACCATCAAGAAGGGTGAGTGTGGTGGGACTGATGGGGATGTGTCATGGAGTCACCTGTCAAAGTAGGATTCTCTTTCGAGGTTGGATTAGCTTTTTTTCCTCTCTTCTCTTTCTCCCCCTTCATTTCTTTTCACTCTCACACACATTCTCCCCCCCCCCTTTTTTTTTAAAAACGTGGTCATCTGTCCCTCCTATAGGCTGGAAGAATGCTCAGCTTGCCCAGCAGTTGGAGGAGAGGGAGAGGAGGATCAAGAACCACCTGGATATTGCATCAAAAGGTAAGAAGGAACACTGGTGCCTTTTTACCCCACCACAACCCCTTTCTTAGGATCAACAATATTTACCATTACTGTGTTTTTACTCCTAAATGGAATGTTTTTAACATCCTCTTTGATACATGCTTTTGTTTCTCTGTGAATACGGTAGTGGATTTTTTATTTAGCCTAATATTTTTGCTCTTCAACCAGGTCCATTGAGACAGACCTTCACTCACAACCCTCTACAGCAGTCGACACCATCCATTGCAGCAGCAGCAACAACCAAGTCAGCCAAAGCAAAACAAGCATCCCCGGCAACCGGTGGTAAGAAGAGGCCATGGGAGGAGACTATTGGTTGAAGAAGAGTGACAGACCGTTTGAAGGCCCAATGAATTATGTGTGCATATTTATTGAGAGAGAAGTGTGTGGAGGGATTGGTAGACAGGACATGGGCGGAGCACAGGGTTTGTCATAAATGTAGTCTAAATAAAGAGCAAACTTCTGTTGCCTTAAAAGGTCTGTGTACATTATGACAACCTGAATTCTGATTTGAAAACAGGAAAATGTATAGGTGATTATATCCATTGGAATGACTGTAATGGAATTAAGAGTCCTATATATATATATACACACACACACACAATTGACCGTTCCCCGTTGTGCTGTTCTTATTTCTGATAGTTTAAGAGCTAAGAAGTTAAAGCAGATATCCAATTTGACTTGAATGCTAATCAATAAACATTTGTTAAATTCGCTGCCCTGTTTTGCCTGTTTACAGCGGGTCATTTAATTTTGTCGGCGGTGGTCTCGTATTGTTACATAAAAAAAAAACATTTAGAAAATAAAGCTTGCTAACATGGCAGCTGTTCTAAAACCTGGTTGATTTCTATATGTCGCTCTGGTTACAACTACTGTCTGTATTCTACTCATCCATGGTGGGAATTTAGAAGAAGAAAAAGTCAGTCATGTAACATCTATCAGTAATTTATTATAAATACAGTGTAAACCTTTGACTAACCAGACTCAACCAATCCCCCCTCCCCCCTTGCTTCACAAAGATCTTAAAAAGCTTCAGGTGGGACAGACATTTACATAGAACACAAAAAAAAGTGGCTAGAGCAACCTACTGTTCTAGTCCTCACTACAGGTGATGCCAAAGACGACATGTATTGTCAGCAGTGCTGTTTGAATGATGATCTACCTACCCACAAAACAAATTAACCCTCTAATTACATTTCTTTCCTACATGTCTTCAGTATCTCTTTTGTTATTCAATAATGCCACTTCACAGGTATTAGTAGACTTATAACTCTGTGTTTATAAAGGCAGCCCTGTTCTGATATTTTGCCCAATTATTGGCCAAGAATTGGGCTGCCTGTGCAGATGCCTACATTGAAAGATCATAAATATCAGTATTTGAGTAAAACATGTAAGGCATAGGAATGGTTTAGTATTGATACATCAGGTGTGTGTGTGTGGAACGTCCTCAGAGGCAGCTGGAGTGTCATCCTGGCCGTAGAACGACCCCATCGTCCAATGAACATGAACATATCATGGCGATAATTGGTTGGCCAGAGATTTGGTCCAATGAATGGCTGCCGTTTGAATCAGCAGCCCATGGCTGAGGGAAATACTGGCGAGGAAGTGTTTTGTGCGTCTTCAGTGTGTTGGTTCTTATCTCTTCACTCCAACTTTTCTATGACATCCAACTCAGTCACAACAGAATAGCACACCTTCTGAATCAACAGACCAAAGTTGGCTATAGAGGGAGAGAGGATGAGAGACCTATCCATCAAATACATCATCAATGTAGTGACATTAGCAATAGCATGAGAAGTGCACTTTGGTTGAAGAATGTACATTAAAAACATTTAGGCATACAAAATAATGTACTTACATAACTCATGTCCTACCAAACTAGGGTCGTAAAATTCCAGTAATTTCCCCAAAGTTCCCAGGTTTTCCTGAAATCCTGGTTTGGTAGATTCCCCGGGATTTTCCAGAAACCCTGGGAATTTGGGTAAAGTCCCCAGATTTTTGCAACACTATACTAAATTCAAACATTCATCTGACTCTTACCAAAGAACCTGCGGAGCCACATGGGCCTTTTGGTGGCGGGAGTGTAGATACACAGGAAGTAAACGGGGACTCCTGATAGGGCGATGCCGATGCCAATCAGAGAGTTGATAGTGTCGCTGTAGATGGGAACCACCACTAGGAACACGGTGCAGAAACAGAAGATGATCGGGAAGAACAGACTGAGCTGATAGATGGATAGGAGAGATAGAGAGAGGAGAAGAGTTATGTCACAACTATCAAACAGGGTCTGGTATTGACGTCAAACAGTGAAAGAGATTCAAAACTTTCGTGAATTACAGTACAAACGCTTCAGACGTTACAACACAAATGGAAGTTTGCATTTGAATAGGTCTATAGGCTACAGTGTTTTGTGTGGAACCAATTGGTGTTAAAAGTGAATTTGTGGACGATTGTGTTACCTTGAGGGGTCGGACTCTGTCTGGCTGTTTCCAGCGCAGGTACAGCTGTCCCAGGATAGACAGGCCCACAAAGAACCAGTAGCTGAAGCTGTAGTAGTTGATCAGTTTAAAGATGTCCTCCACACACAGATAGACCAGAGCCATGGCACCCTATAGCATAGAGCAACAGCACTATGTCAATATACTGTACTTACAGACTATGTTTCAGAGACACTGTAGAAAGAGGGAGAGCTGAACTCTACAGGACAGACAGACAAACAGTGCGCTGAGGCAGACAGAACAACGGGTTAAAATAAAGGACTGCTGAGACAGGTAGGCAGATTTCTGGGACAGACGGAACCCGGAGGCAGACAAAACGATGGGTCCGAATTTTCGGTAGACGCAGAAGCAGAACGTTGACACAGAACTCGGACAAATGCAAAACTGAACAATGATAACAACTCGTAAGACAATGGAAATGTACAGTTTTCAACACAGACAGTCAGACAGATGCACCCCCGCACAAAAGCACAGAGACAGTTTTGCGGGATGACTGACGTTGAAGAGCAGTGCGGGGATGGGGGTGTAGCGGGTGACGTGGATCATGCAGAGGTAGTCTGGGAGATGGCCCTCCCTGGAGCCCACGAAGAACAGCCTGCAGGGAACACACACACACACACACACACAGGGTTATCGCGTGTCGGTCAAATCAGGAGGAGAGGATCAGTGATAACAGTAACGATGATGAAGAGGAGGACGATGATGTGATAATGATAGTTAAAGACGCGTGTCCGTCATGTCATTCTAATTCACCTGGAGGCGGCCAGGATAGAAGCGTTGAGTCCTCCGAAGCAGGACAGAGCCACCGCTAGAGGGATGGTCCAGTTCATCACGCCAAACACCTGGTCTGCAAACGTCTGGGGGAATAAAAACAGATCTTATACTACACCAATTCAAAAACGCTTACAGTACATCCTATGACAAAGTCATTTAGGGCTTATTCAATGGGATGATACTGCGGATGGAATTGTATACATCTGACATACTGTATAGAACCCGGCTTTATGTTGTGTCATGTACAGGGGGATCCTATTTCGATCCGAAGTGAACTTACCACAGCCACAGCGTCACTGTCCAGGATGGCGGGAATGGGCAGCACAGTGTAGTAGGCAACATTGGTCAGGATGTAGATCACAGTGACGATGGGCATGGAGATGGCGATGGCCAGGGGCAGGTTCCTGTAGGTCACACAAACAAAACACCAGGGGGAGACAGAGACACTTACATTTTTAGAAAACAACACAGCAAGTACGAAAACATTTAGGATGGCTCGGAAACATCCAGGGTTCTCCATGAGTGAACGGGTCAAGAGTTGAGTCGGAGGAGGAGCAGGGGGGAGGAGCAGAGGGAGGAGGCGGGGTGTGCTTTGTCACGTAATCTGCCTGAGAACTCCTGGAAGTAGCTTGTGATCCAGTCATGTCTGTCTTGCTCCATTTCATCAGCGTTTAAGTGTGCAAATCAGAGCCAAGGGGATCGGATAAATCCTTCCCTCAGGAGGAAGAGCCCCTCGCCTTCCCCTGCATAAAACGCCACTACCCATTCAGTAGGTTATCCCTTTCCATACCTCCCATCCTTGCCTCATCAAACCACTATTACTTGACATTCTCTACCAATCGCAACCACTCCATATATTCCTACATACTCCTACCCCTCTCCTTATTACACCTGCATCCTCTCAAGTCTCCCATTCATTCTACACCTATGCCCTCTCATCCTTCTACTCAGTGGTGTAAAGTACTTAAGTAAAAAATAGTTTACAGTACTACTTTAAGTCTTTTTTGGGGGTTGATCTGCACTTTACTATACTATACATATTTTATGACAACTTTCACTTCACTACATTCCTAAAGAAAATAATGTACTTTTTACTCCATGACTGAAAAAAGTATTAAATCAAATCAAACTTTATTTGTCACATGCACCGATTTGTCACATGCGCCAATTTGTCACATGCACCGATTTGTCACATGCGCCAATTTGTCACATGCACCGATTTGTCACATGCGCCATCTACAAGTGTAGACCTTACTGTGAAGTGCTTACTTACAAGCCCTTAACCAACAGTGCAGTTCAAGAAGAGGTAAGAAAATATTTACCAAATAAACTAAAGTAAAAAAATAATAAAAAGTAACACAATAACATAACAACAATGAGGCTATATATATACACATGGGGTAATTTGAATGGCTTTCCTCTGACACCACCTATTATATAGGTCCTGGATTGCAGGAAGCTTGGCCCCAGTGATGCACTGGGCTGTACGCACTACCCTCTGTAGTGCCTTACGGTCAGATGCTGAGCAGTTGCCATACAGGCAGTGATGCAACTGGTCAGGAAGCTCTCGATGGTGCAGCTGTAGAACTTTTTGAGGATCTGGGGACCCATGCCAAATCTTTTCAGTCTCCTGAGGGGGAAAGGGTGTTGTCGTGCCCTCTTCACGACTGTCTTGGTGTGTTTGGACCATGATAGATCGTTGATGATGTGGACACCAAGGAACTTGAAAACTCTCAACCCGCTCTCCTACAGCCCCATTGATCTTAATGGGGCCCGTTCGGCCTGCCTTTCCCTGTAGTCCACGATCAGCTTCTTTGTCTTGCTCACATTGAGGGAGAGGTTGTTGTCCTTGGCACCACATTGCCAGGTCTCTGATCTCCTCCCTATAGACCGTCTCATTGTTGTGGGTGATCAGGCCTACCACTGTTGTGTCGTCAGAAAACTTAATGATGGTGTTGGAGTCGTGTTTGGCCACATAGTCGTGGGTGAACAGGGAGTACAGGAGAGGAATAAGTACATACCCCTGAGGGGCCCCTGTGTTGAGGATCAGCGTGGCAGATGTGTTGTTGCCTACCCTTACCACCTGGGGCCTGTCAGGAAGTCCAGGATCCCGTTGCAGAGGGAGGTGTTTAGTTCCAGGGTCCTTAGCTTAGTGATGAGCTTCGTGGGCACTATGGTGTTGAACGCTGAGCTGTAGTCAATGAACAGCATTCTCACATAGGTGTTCCTTTTGTGGGAAAGGGCAGTGTGGAGTGCGATTGAGATTTTTTATTTTTATTTTATTTCACCTTTATTTAACCAGGTAGGCTAGTTGAGAACAAGTTCTCATTTGCAACTGCGACCTGGCCAAGATAAAGTATAGCAGTGTAAACAGACAACACAGAGTTACACATGGAGTAAACAATTAACAAGTCAATAACACAGTAGAAAAAAAGGGGAGTCTATATACATTGTGTGCAAAAGGCATGAGGAGGTTGGCGAATAATTACAATTTTGCAGATTAACACTGGAGTGAATAAATTATCAGACGGTCATGTACATGTAGAGATATTGGTGTGCAAAAGAGCAGAAAAGTAAATAGATAAAAAACAGTATGGGGATGAGGTAGGTGAAAATGGGTGGGCTATTTACCGATAGACTATGTACAGCTGCAGCGATCGGTTAGCTGCTCAGATAGCAGATGTTTGAAGTTGGTGAGGGAGATAAAAGTCTCCAACTTCAGCGATTTTTACAATTCGTTCCAGTCAGAGGCAGCAGAGAACTGGAACGAAAGGCGGCCAAATGAGGTGTTGGCTTTAGGGATGATCAGTGAGATACACCTGCTGGAGCGCGTGCTACGGATGGGTGTTGCCATCGTGACCAGTGAACTGAGATAAGGCGGAGCTTTACCTATCATGGACTTGTAGATGACCTGGAGATTGCGTCATCTGTGGATCTGTTTGGGCGGTATGTGAATTGGAGTGGGTCTAGGGTATCCGGGAGGATGCAGTTGATGCCTTTCAAAGCACTTCATGGCTACCGACGCGAGTACTACGGGGCGGTAATCATTTAGGCAGATTACCGTCGCTTCCTTGGGCACAGGGACTATGGTGGGCTGCTTGAAACATGTAGGTATTACAGACTCAGTCAGAGAGAGGTTGAAAATGTCAGTGAGGACAATTGCCAGTTGGTCCATGCATGCTTTTGAGTACACGTCCTGGTAATCCATCTGGCCTGGTGGCTTTGTGAATGTTGACCTGTGAATGTTATCACACAGTCATCCAAAACAGCTGGTGCTCTCGTGCATGCTTTCAGTGTTGCTTGCT
Organism: Oncorhynchus keta; assembly: GCF_023373465.1. Lineage (NCBI taxonomy): Eukaryota > Metazoa > Chordata > Actinopteri > Salmoniformes > Salmonidae > Oncorhynchus > Oncorhynchus keta. The sequence continues at coordinate 23,475,013 of NC_068433.1, read as the reverse complement.
TCGAAGCGAGCATGAAAGGCATTTAGCTCGTCTGGTAGGCTCACTGGGCAGCTCGCGTCTGGGTTTCCCTGTGTAGTCCATAAAAGTTTTCAAGCCCTGCCATCTCCGACAAGCGTCAGAGCCGGTGTAGTAGTTCCATTTTCAATGCTTAGCGGGTCAGGAAAATGGTCCAATTCACGCACTTATCAAGAGTACATCCCTGGTCATCCCTACTGCCTCTGATCTGGCGGACTCATTTGTAAATTATGTCTGTGTGTTGTAGTGTGCCACTGGCTACCCATACATTAAAATAACAAGGACATTGTGCCTTCTGGTTTGCTTAATATGAGCAATTTGAAATGATTTTGATACTTAAGTATATTTTTTGCAATAACATTTACTTTGATACTTAAGTATATTTAAAACCAAATACCTTTAGACTTTTACTCAAGTAGTATTTTACTGGATAACTTCACTTGAGTCATTTTCTATTAAGGTATCTTTACTCAGTTGTCTACTTTTTCCACCACTGCCTTAACTCCTTCCATATATCTAAGCCTCCATTCACTATACTCTCATTGCTTCCCATCCTCTACTCCTTCACTACTCCTCATTCCTTACAGAGGGTTAACCCTTTGCCCACTGGTACCTTTTATCCTGCCCTCCCTCTCTCCCCCCTAACCTCTCTGGATTTTTGATCTCCTCCGTGACGAAGTTCAGTGTGTCCCATCCGGAGTAAGAGAACAGAGCAGAGTAAAGCGCCAGAGCTATGTTTCCTGGATCCGTCGACGAGCCCTCAAACATGCCCTCAAAGTTCTGTGTCTGACCTGAGGAACACACACACACACACACACACACACACACACATTATAACACGTACATAAATACATACATTCACTGGTGCAAATGAATGCATGTCAATATAAGATATAAATATGTAAGTTATGTCAAATAAATGTATGTGAAGGAACATGAGTGTTCACAGTGTGCATGTCTATGTCTGTGAATGTACCGTATAGTGGACGGATGGGTGAATATTTGTACGATATTAGTGATTTGTATTGAGGGGGAGACATCCTGTCATCGGTACCTTGGCTTATCTTGAACAGGCCGGTGATGATGACAGCGATGAGGGCGATGACCTTAGCATAGGTGAAGAAGTCCTGGACACGCGTCCCCCACTTCACATAGGCACAGTTCACAAAGGTCAGCAAACCTGTGGGAGAAACACAGACATTAAGATCTACGTTACTGCAGAGTGAGACAGAGAGATGGAGCGCACACACGTAAACACACACACACACACACACACACACACACACACACACACACACACACACACACACACACACACACACACACACACACACACACACACACACACACACACACACACACACACACACACACAGCATTGTGGGGCTGAGCTGCATGGGTCTGAGGTGCCTACTATAGCAACACCATTATACCTCAGTGTAGGCTTCTCTATCTACATAACAGGGTCCCTGAGAGTCAGAATTCCTTGTGGATGAGCAAGTCTGGACTCTGATTGGCCACTACGCTGACATGTACGCGTGTGCGTGTTCTAGTTTTAGAGTCTGCGTAGCTTGAGGAAATGAGGCTGCTGACTGCAGCAGTCCAGCCAGTTGTTTTCCACAGAAGAAAAGAGCAGAGAGCAGACAGATAAAGTGCACTCCTTGAAATTATTTAAAGACCTCGACAAAACATTAGTCAAAGTACAAACATACTGACACACTGACTGACTGTCTAGCTTCCTGGCTGACAAATACACACTGACTGACTGTCTAGCTTCCTGGCTGACAAATACACACTGACTGACTGTCTAGCTTCCTGGCTGACAAATACACACTGACTGACTGTCTAGCTTCCTGGCTGACAAATACACACTGACTGACTGTCTAGCTTCCTGGCTGACAAATACACACTGACTGACTGTCTAGCTTCCTGGCTGACAAATACACACTGACTGACTGTCTAGCTTCCTGGCTGACAAATACACACTGACTGACTAGCTTCCTGGCTGACAAATACACACTGACTGACTGTCTAGCTTCCTGGCTTCCTGGCTGACAAATACACACTGACTGACTGTCTAGCTTCCTGGCTGACAAATACACACTGACTGACTGTCTAGCTTCCTGGCTGACAAATACACACTGACTGACTGTCTAGCTTCCTGGCTGACAAATACACACTGGCTGACTGTCTAGCTTCCTGGTTGACAAATACACACTGACTGACTGTCTAGCTTCCTGGCTGACAAATACACACTGACTGACTGTCTAGCTTCCTGGCTACCAAATACACACTGACTGACTGTCTAGCTTCCTGGCTGACAAATACACACTGACTGACTGTCTAGCTTCCTGGCTGACAAATACACACTGACTGACTGTCTAGCTTCCTGGCTGACAAATACACACTGACTGACTGTCTAGCTTCCTGGCTTCCTGGCTGACAAATACACACTGACTGACTGTCTAGCTTCCTGGCTGCCAAATACACACTGACTGACTGTCTAGCTTCCTGGCTGACAAATACACACTGACTGACTGTCTAGCTTCCTGGCTGACAAATACACACTGACTGACTGTCTAGCTTCCTGGCTGACAAATACACACTGACTGACTGTCTAGCTTCCTGGCTGACAAATACACACTGACTGACTGTCTAGCTTCCTGGCTGACAAATACACACTGACTGACTGTCTAGCTTCCTGGCTGACAAATACACACTGACTGACTGTCTAGCTTCCTGGCTGACAAATACACACTGACTGACTGTCTAGCTTCCTGGCTGACAAATACACATTGACTCACCGTCTAGCTTCCAGGCTGACAAATACACACTGACTGACTGTCTAGCTTCCTGGCTGACAGATACACACTGACTGACTGTCTAGCTTCCTGGCTTCCTGGCTGACAAATACACACTGACTGACTGGCTAGCTTCCTGGCTGACAGATACACACTGACTGACTGTCTAGCTTCCTGGCTGACAAATACACACTGACTGACTGTCTAGCTTCCTGGCTTCCTGGCTGTCAAATACACACTGACTGACTGTATAGCTTCCTGGCTGACAAATACACACTGACTGCCTAACTGGCTATCTACTTACAAATACACACTAACTACCTGACTGGCTAGCTACTGACAAATACACACTACCTACCTGACTGGCTAGCTACTTACAAATACAGACTGGCTGCCTGACTGACAAACACTGACTGCCTGACTGACTAGCTTACTGACAAATACAGACTGGCTGCCTGACTGACAAACTGACTGGCTTACTGACAGATACAGACTGGCTGACTGATTGTCCAATCGACTTACTGACAGAAACAGACAGTTGCTAACTGTGTCCTTGTACACTGCTCCCCCAGTTAAGAAAACATGTTTTCCAGTTAACCTTATCTCTCTCTCTCTCTGTCCTTATCAGTGTTTGTTCCTTCAAGTTCATAAAGTTACATGGAGATAGATTCATAGGATGGTCCAGTCTGAATCATTACTGTTCTCCCTTTCACTGATTGAATATGTATTCAATGTATCAATGTATCCCTCCTTTCAAAACGGTGACATCCCAAACGTCACCCTATTCCCTATGTAGTAAACTACTTTTCATCAGTGCCGTTTTAGAGACACCCTATATATCTCACACACTACATCATGTTTAGCGAACCTTTAAAATACTAAAAGTGCTCCTCAGCAATATATTCATGCAAAGCAGCCATAATATCATGTACCATAGTGTTTGCCTAAATGATTAACACTCAAGTTCATATCGAAACTCAGCAAAAGAAGAAACGTCCTCTCCCTTTCAACTGCGTTTATTTTCAGCAAACTTAACATATGTTAATATTTGTATGAACATAAGATTCAACAACTGAGACATAAACTTAACAAGTTCCACAGACATGTGACTAACAGAAATTGAATAATGCGTCCCTGAACAAGGGGGGGTCAAAATCAAAAGTAACAGTCAGTATCTGGTGTGGCCACCAGCTGCATTAAATACTGCAGTGCATCTCCTCATCATGGACTGCACCAGATTTGCCAGTTCTTGCTGTGAGATGTTACCCCACTCTTCCACCAAGGCACCTGCAAGTTCCCGGACATTTCTGGGGGGAATGGCCCTAGCCCCTCACCCTCCGATCCAACAGGTCTCAGACGTGCTCAATGGGATTGAGATCTGGGCTCGTCGCTGGCCATGGCAGAACACTGACATTCCTGTCTTGCAGGAAATCACGCACATAACGAGCAGTGTGGCTGGTGTCATTGTCATGCTGGAGGGTCATGTCAGGATGAGCCTGCAGGAAGGGTACCACATGAGGGAGGAGGATGTCTTCCCTGTAACGCACAGTGTTGAAATTGCCTGCAATGACAACAAGCTCAGTCCGATGATGCTGTGACACACCGCCCCAGACCATGACGGACCCTCCACCTCCAAATCGTCCTGCCTCAGAGTACAGGCCTCGGTGTAACGCCGATTCCTCCAACAATGAACGTGAATCCGACCAGAAGAACACTTTTTGCCAGTCCTGTCTGGTCCAGCGACAGTGGGTTTGTGCCCATAGGCGACGTTGTTGCCAGTGATGTCTGTTGAGGACCTGCCCTATAACAGGCCTACAAGCCCTCAGTCCAGCCTCTCTCAGCCTATTGCGGACAGTCTGAGCCCTGATGGAGGGATTGTGCATTCCTGGTGTAACTCGGACAGTTGTTGTTGCCATCCTGTACCTGTCCCGCAGGTGTGATGTTCGGATGTACCGATCCTGTGCAGGTGTTGTTACATGTGGTCTGCTACTGAGAGAATGATCAGCTGTCCGTCCTGTCTCCCTGTAGCGCTGTCTTAGGCCTCTCACAATATGGACATTGCAATTTATTGCCCTGGCCACATCTGCAGTCCTCATGCCTCCTTGCAGCATGCCCATGCAGATGAGCAGGGACCCTGGGCATCTTTCTTTTGGTGTTTTTCAGAGTCCGTAGAGAGGCCTCTTTAGTGTCCTAAGTTTCCATAACTGTGACCGTAATTGCCTACCGTCTGTAAACTGTTAGTGTCTTTACGGCCGTTCCACAGGTGCATGTTCATTTATTGTTTATGGTTCATTGAACAAGCATGGGAAACAGAATTTTAAACCCTTTACAATGAAGATCTGTGAAGTTATTTAGATTTTTACTAATTATCTTTGAAAGAGAGGGTCCAGACAAAGAAGGTTCATAATAGCACCCTGCGGTTTTCCTAGTGTTGTTACGCTGTCATTGTCCTAATTTTAACCATAAATATACACATACAGGCCAATTTACATCATTGACCATAACTCCTTCTCCCCTTCCTCCCCCATAACCACTGGGGAACCATAACACCGTCTCCCGCTTCCTCCCCCAAACAAGGTATGAAGAGATATGAAGATATAGACCAAAACAGTCTCCTATAAATAGGAGGTCTTCTTAGCTTTCCTGGAGTCAAGTTACCAAATTGCCTTCTAGTGGCGTCATGGGTGGAATGTTATATTTTTCATATTTTTTTTATTTTTTTTAATTAAACCTGCAGAAAATCCAGTGTTTCTATGTCAAATGGTTTTGTTATACACTATACAGTGGCTTGCGAAAGTATTCAACCCCCTTGGCATTTTTCCTATTTTGTTGCCTTACAACCTGGGATTAAAATGTATTTTTTGGGGGGAGGGGGTTGTATGTATCTCTTGATGTGGTCCTTCTGTAGCACAGTTGGTAGAGCATGGCACTTGTAACGCCAGGGTAGTGGGTTCGATTCCCGGGACCACCCATACGTAGAATGTATGCACACATGACTGTAAGTCGCTTTGGATAAAAGCGTCTGCTAAATGGCATATATTATTATTATTATTATTGATTTATACAACATGCAAAATATAACCCGAAACAAACAAGAAATAAAACAAGAAAACTGAAAACTTGAGCGTGCATAACTATTCACTCCCCCAAAGTCAATACTTTGTAGAGCCACCTTTTGCCGCAATTACAGCTGCAAGTCTCTTGGGGTATGTCTCTATAAGCTTGGCACATCTAGCCACTGGGATTTTTGCCCATTCTTCAAGGCAAAACTGCCCCAGCTCCTTCAATTTGGATGGGTTTTGATGGTGTACAGCAATCTAAGTCATACCACAGATTCTCAATTGGATTGAGGTCTGGGCTTTGACTAGGTCATTCCAAGACATTGAAATGTTTCCCCTTAAATCACTCAAGTGTTGCTTTAGCAGTATGCTTAGGGTCATTGTCCTGCTGGAAGGTGAACCTCCGTCCCAGTCTCAAATCTCTGGAAGACTGACAAAGGTTTCACTCAAGAAGTTCCCCGTATTTAGCGCCATCCATCATTCCTTAAATTCTGACCAGTTTCCCAGTCCCTGCCAATGAAAAACATCCCCACTGCGTGATGCTGCCACCACCATCACTGGGGGGGATGTTATTCTAGGGGTGATGAGAGGTGTTGGGTTTGCGCCAGACATAGCGTTTTCCTTGATGGCCAAAAAGCTCTGACCAGAGTACCTTCTTCCATATGTTTGGGGAGTCTCTCATATGCCTTTTGGCGAACACCAAACGTGTATTCTTTAAGCAATGGCTTTTTTTCTGGCCACTCTTCCGTAAAGCCCAGCTCTGTGGAGTGTACGGCTTAAAGTGGTCCTATGGACAGATACTCCAATCTCCGCTGTGGAGCTTTGCAGCTCCATCAGGGTTATCTTTGGTCTCTTTTTTGCTTCTCTGATTAATACCGTCCTTGCCTGGTCTGTGAGTTTTGGTGGGCGGCCCTCTCTTGGAAGGTTTGTTGTGGTGCCATATTATTTCCATGTTTTAATAATGGATTTAATGGTGCTCCGCGGGATGTTCAAAGTTTGATAATTTAAAAAAATATAACCCAACCCTGATCTGTTCTCCACAACTTTGTCTCTGACCTGTTTGGAGATCTCCTTGGTCTTCATAGTGCCGCTTGCTTGAGATCGTGTGACAGATCATGTGACACTTAAATAAAGTCAACCTGTGTGCAATCTAACTAATTATGTGACTTCTGAAGGTAATTGGTTGCACCAGATCTTAGTTAGGGGCTTCATAGCAAAGGGGGTGAATACATATGCACCAACCACTTTTCCGTTATAAATATTTTTTAAATAAGTCATTTTTTCATTTCACTTCACCAATTTGAACTATTTTGTGTATGTCCATTACATCAAATCCAAATAAAAATCTATTTAAATTACAGGTTGTAATGCAACAAAATAAGTAGAATAGTTTTGCAAGGCACTGTATATACCAAAGTATGTGGACACCCCTTCAAATGAGTGGATTTGGCTATTTCAGCAACACCTGTTGCTGACAGGTGTGTAACATCGAGCACACAGATATGTAATCTCCATAGACAAACATCGGCAGTAGAATGGCCTTACTGAAGAGCTCAGTGACTTTCAACGTGGCACCGTCATAGGATGCTACCTTTCCAACAAGTCATTTCGGCAAATTCCTGCTCTGCTCGAGCTGCCCCATGCAACTGTAATTGCTGTTATTGGTAAGCGAAGTGGTAGGCCACAGATGTTCACAGAACAGGATGATGAGTGCTGAAGCGCGTAGCCCGTAAAAATCGTCGGTCCTCAGTTGCAACACTCACTACCGAGTTTCCAAACCTTCTCTGGAAGCAACGTCAGCACAATAAATGTTCGTCGGGAGCTTCGCAGTGGAAACGCGTTCCCTGGAATGACGAATCACGCTTTATTATGTGGCAGTCTGACGGACAAATCTGGATTTGGCGGATGACTGGAGAACGCTACCTGACCCAATGCATAGTGCCAACTGTAAAGTTTGGTGGAGGAGGAATAACGGTCTGGGGCTGTTTTTCATGGTTCGGGCTAGGCCCCTTTAGTTCCAGTGAAGGGAAATCTTAATGGTACAGCAGACAATGACATTGTAGACGATTCTGTGCTTCCAACTTTGTGGCAACAGTTTGGGGAAGGACCTTTCCTGTTTTATCATGACAATGCCCCCGTGCACAATGCGAGTTCCATACAGAAATGGTTCGTCGAGATCGGTGTGGAAAAACTTGACTGGTCTGCACAGAGCCCTATTATGCAGACTGCGAGCCAGGACTAACAACATCAGTGCCCGACCTCACTAATGCTCTTGTGGCTGAATGGAAGCAAGTCCCTGCTGCAATCTTCCAACATCAAGTGGACAGCCTTCCATGAAGAGTGGAGGCTGTTATAGCAGCAAAGGGGGAGACCAAACTCCATATTAATGTCCATGATTTTGGAATGAGATGTTTGACAAGCAGATGTCCACATTTTGGTCATGTAGTGTATTTCAGTCTTCTGTGATGTATATAAAGTGCAATACGCAAACTCTATATCTGACACGGTACAGGCGTCTTCTTTCTTTAAGCCCATAACCATGTATGTGAGGTGTATACTTCTGTTTCAAAGAAGATTTGTTTAAGACTACCAAGAAACACTGAATGTGACCCTGATTTAGCCCACTGCAGTAAAAGGTTAAACATAACATATCACACCACCCAGACCGGTCCAGACAGAGACCGTGAGTGATCTGGACTAACAGATGACTGACAGAGCGTAGCTGGCCACACAGATGTCCAAGGTGTGGTTGTATTGACAGTGAAAGGCTAGAAGGGTGGGAGGGGGTAGATCAGGTTGCTCCTGTTGGATAGTCTAGATCTGGACGAGATGTGACGGGTGGTCAAAATAAGGGGAAGATTGACGTCTGCCATGGTTCGTGCTGTCCTGTGGTGTACGGAGTACTCCTAACCACCGATACAGGATCAGGTATTTTTCAATCAGCCTGATGGTTAAGGTTGGGGTTGACAGTAGGGTAATCTGATCCTATATCTGTGGTAATAGCTCATTTCTACCTCGGGGTGTTACTGGTCTTTTCATTGGCTGTTGAAGTCCCCTAACGCCTGTAACCACTGATACAGGATCAGGTATTTTCCCATCCACTTGATGGTTAAGGTAAGGATGGGGTGCAGAGAAATTTGATCCGAGAACTGCGGTTATGGTTCACTTCTTTGCCATGCTTCAAGACTGGAGTCAGAGTCTTGAAGTAGAAAATACATTTACACATTCACAGTCCTCAAAGCATTGTTTATCTAAGTGTGTGTGTTGGAATTAGATGATTGAGTGTTAATTATTCCTTTAGTCATTTTTTGAAACTTGAAGGAGAAGGCTTATCCCTTTTAGTAAATATTGTAACAGTGTTCCACCTGGTTTCCGTAGTAGACTTCTGTCTCGTTGACTCGGGGTTCCATCTTGTTGCTAATATTCTGTTTGTCATTTGTTTACATTTTTTCTTTATATCACCTTTATTTAACTAGGCATGTCCGTTAAGAACAAATTCTTATTTACAATGACAACCAACCCCAGCCAAGCCCTAACCCAGACGACGTTGGGCCGATGGGACTCCCAATCCCGGCCGTGATACAGCCTGGAATCGAACCAGATACTATACCTCTTGCACTGAGATGCAGTGCCTTAGACCGCTGCGCCACTCGGGAGCCCCTATCAATCTGTTCCAGTAGTCTGTCTTATACGTAACCTACTAATGTCTGTCAAACTCACAAGGATAATATGACTGTGAGTGGTTGTGCTGAGGTCCAGTTTTCTACTAATCAGCTAGAACAATATCCATGTCTCAACACTCCCACTCTGCTCTCCACATATTACCTTACTAACCTCTATTCATCCTCGTCTCCCTTGGTTTATAAATGATCAATTTACAGTACACTATTGTCATGGGTCACGGGTTATGCTTGCAGTTTCATCTGGTCAGGTCATGTGATAAGACAAGTCACACAGACATGTTAAAATAGTTGAGTGGATTCTCCTTTTCCCCTATCTTCGGTCTTTTAGACAGGAAGCACGTGTTGTAGTCTGTTGTCTCTGTCCTCCCCTCGCTGTTCCTCTTTCAACCTCTAGTGTTCCCTTCGGTTGCTGAGGTGCTTGACGTGGGTATGCCGTCATTTACTTTCTGTTCCCCTTTCCCACAAAGAGAGGCGCATAAACCCATATATCCACGTTTAGCACAAACGGGACTGTGAACGCACACACAGTCAGTATGCAAAGTCCTTGCCAATACTAAGTTTGGGGCCCCGAGTTTTTCTCGATAAGTTCCAGTGGTTAGGAAAAACCCAGGGCCCAAGCTACAGTAGAGACAGTGGAACAGTACTGCACCAACACACCAACAAGAACCCCCCATACACAATGACTATAACATACTCACATATACAGGCCGCTGCCAGCATGCGGTTAGCCAGATAGGGGGCTATGCAGGTGGGGAAGACGGGCTGCACCATGTAGTTAGAGAAGGTGATGGCTATGACCGCCTGGCTGGTGGGCTCTATGATCAACAGGGAGGTCCACAGCCTGATGAAGGCCAGGAACCCTCCGAAGGCCTCCAGGATGTAAGCATAACTGGCCCCTGACTTGGTGATGGTGGTCCCCAGCTCGGCATAACACAAGGCCCCGAACACAGAGAAGATACCGCCGATGGTCCACACTACCAGCGACAGCCCATAGGAGGCGCTGTAGATTAACACACCTTTAGGCGAGACGAAGATGCCCGAGCCAATCATGTTGCCCACGATGAGACACACGCCGTTCAGGAGAGAGATCTCCTTCTTCAGCTTCATGGAATCGTTGTCGCCCCCCGAGTCGCCCGACTTGAGCGATGGCGACCTGCCGTTGTTGGCGTGTGCTTGCGTGGGGGCGGGGCTGTAAGACGCCATTGTGGTGGAGTGGAGGTTGGAGATGGGATGTGGGGAAGTGAGCAACAGTGATTGGACCAGGTGGCTGTCAATCAGTCAGTTGGTGGAGAGGATTGGTTATAAGAGCTTAGGTAAAGTTGTTTTCCAGCTATGAGGGTCCCTCTGACATCTGTGGAGAAAAAAAAAGACATACAAGAGTGTTTGGGTGTTGCCGTGGAAACCAAGCTGTCATCAAATGGAACCTTCAGTTCTTTTTCTTTTTTTTTGTACATAAATGTTTGTTTGTGATACCTTGGTAACTAACTGAATACAATTCACAAACACAAATGTTAACAGACACATACACACGCTGTTGGTTACGCTGTTGGTTATCGGATAGGGTTTCACAGATGGCAATTTGAGAGCCATTAGGGGTTTTAGTAAATGACCTTTTAAGCTTAAGTGTATTGACAGAGTGAGAGAGAGAGGCACACAGGCCTGACAACACTATAACGTTCATTACCGGCTGTCACTGACTGCCAATGTGATATTTTTAGTCTTAACTGTAACTATTCTACAGTGACATACACCAAGCTTTGCTAGGAGTCAACAGCATGCTGACCCGAAGCGTCATGTTTTGCCAAGTTCATTACCTTCAGCAGCATGTGTGGAGTTTGAATGACTAGACACATGCTGTGTTAATGCATCTTAGTGCAACAGCTCCAGTATATCACACATGCTCAGTCAGGACAGACGGCACATGAACAAAACAACACACACATCACACTGCTCTGTGTGAGAGAGGGGACAGGGCCGGGCAGGGGTCCTGGGCTAGCTACAGTTTTATCACACACACACACACACACACACACACACACACACACACACACACACACACACACACACACACACACACACACACACACACACACACACACACACACACACACACACACACACACACACACACACACTGCTCTGTGTGAGAAGAGAGGGGCCAGGGCAAGGGCCACCAGCTACTTAATGGCTATTTCTGGTACAAGATAAGTTGTTTTTGGGGATCCCTGAAGGGTAGGGGAGGGAGTTGATTGAAAAACATATGAATAGACCACGGAACTGTGTCGTAGTGAACAATAATGCTGATTGGACTGGATGAACAGTACTTGGCCTGTAGAGCAAGACAGGGGACGATAAAACAAACACAGAATAGGACCAGAACATAATTAGGCCAGAGGCAAACAGTAACAGGAGACTGGTAGAGACAAGGAGAGCAATGAAGTAGATAGACATATTGACCAATTGATAGAAAAAGAACACATACCATCAGAAGAGCAACATTTTTGGGGAGAAAACAGGTGGGAGTGAATGAGTGTGTGTGTGTGTGAGAGAATCAGAGTCGATCCATAGAGCTGTGTGGCTCTGGAGAAAACCAATTCCAGTACAAAACAACAGGTCAATGACAGGCAGTCATATCACATCACAGGGACAGAGCATCGTCCTCCTGACACAAGAAGTAAAAACAGGTCTGATCACATGAATCCACCTTACATCATAGAACGCCAGGAAAAGAGAGCTCAAGTGAATACAGTAGGCTACGCAGTCCGTGGTGGGGTTGAGACGGGGTGGGGGAGAAGGGGAGAGATGGCAAAGTAGTGCAGCTAGATAGACAGCCCTGGCATGTGAGTTCAGTTGAAAAGAAAGAGTGATTGGGGGAGGACAGTAAGATAGCCTAGTCTCAGCGCGTGATTACAAAGGGCAGGGCAGAAGGGCAGGAGACGTTCACAAGTAGAGGCCCTGGAAGTGAGGTGCAAGGTCCAAGCAGGCACTGATAAGTAGTCTACTCAAAGAGATATACCACTCAAGGTTGCTGTGTCCTACCTGAAATATACGCTGTCTCTCTCTCTCTCTCTCTCACTCTCTGATCTCTATTCTCCTCTCTCGCTCACTCTCTCAAAGCTAGAAATAAACTATTCAGTATGACAAGTTAGCCGAAATCATTCGGCCAACTCAGAGACTTATTCGTTGCAAAGCTGGCAAAGCTGCAGAGTTGACACAGCGCATTTTTATTGATGAACGTTAGCTACATAGGAATGCCATTAGAAGTTCATATGTAATGTAAGGATAGCTCCTGGGGGAAAAAACACGTGTTAAACAGATAGTAAAATGTACAATTACAGTCAAACTACATTCTCTGTACTTGAAATATATCATACAAATGTAAAAACCCTGCATTGCTACTGTAGATTAGTTAGGTTATACATGCCAATTATTTCAGGGGTTTTACCTTTTCCAGGTGGCTATAGTTGAACTAGGCTCCCTTTCCTTGGGTGTCCTCTTGCTCTTCTTCTCGAAAGCCTATGTGGCAGCTTTTTATAACACGTTCATTTCATCCCTCATTGTTTTACTCACTATTGTAACAAAGTGATCAAAATATCTCTGTGCGCTCTCAACTGATGCCCTTCCCTATCTGTCCGTCACGCCGCGTCCTCTGCTCTGACTTGGCTTCCGCCAACCTGCTCGCCCTCCTACCGGAGTCTGAAGGTACACAGTTGATCAGCTGATGAACTGTGTACCTGTTTTCTGTCCCAGATGCTACCAAGGAGACAGGGAAAAAGAAGAGGAGCGGAGATGGAGGATAATGCCTCTGTGTTTTGATAATGGGTTTCACTGTAAAATGTATTGTTTCCCATCAAATTGATGAATAATGCAGTAACAATCATGTTTACTCGGCTATTCAAAAGTGTAACCGGTGTGAACTGGCTGGTTTAGCGGTGCGCGCTAGTAGCATTTTAGAGGGACCCTGGTTGAAGCCCAGGTTGGGGCGAGGAAAGGAACGGAAGCAATACTGTAACACAAGTTAACGCATACTTTCTGCTGTGGCAATTAAAGTCAACATGACTCTTTAATTCTTGTTTTAGCCTACCTGTTGATGGTGATTCTTGTTTTAGTTTTGGGCTATTATGTTAGGCAATTATGTTGTTGATGTTTCTTTGCTCGTCATCGTCAATAATCTGGCACAGCAGCGTGGGAATCAAATGAATGATGAATCACTCTAAGAAATGATTCAAGTACGATTCAAATGATGTTGAGGACTCGAAGCCACTTAGAATTTTTCATCACTATCCTAATTTATTGTATGTGCCATGTGATCATATTTGAAACCCCTATATTATTGTTGAATCAAATAGTTAACAATATTGATTTAATGATGAAGACACGTGAGGAAGTATCTGCATTGAATCATTGCAATTGATAAGGGAGCCCAATATTGGTTACACAGCTCCGTCTTCTGGTCATAATTTGCTACACACCTCCAATTCCTCAACTTTGGCAAATGAATGGTTTGAGAATTAAAGATTAAGATTTTGTTGTTCCAATTACTGAAATTTGACTTCTGCTTTTAACCCAACCCCGCTTTTGGAGAGGGTGCCCGACGATCTGTTGTTGTGGGGGGGTTGCGTGCCTTGCTCAAGGGCACAACGGTAGGTAAATGGTATCTATGATTTGATACCAGCAACACTCCAGTTGCCAGCTCACTTCCTGAAAGATTTTTTTCCATCAGACCCGGGATTCAAACTGGCAATCTTCCAGTTGCTAGCTTGTCTCTAAAACATTATTAGGTTTATTGTGGTATCTCTGCTTTTGTGTTGAGTCAGTGTTCATGATTGGCAGAACTTTGAACTTTGTTCTGGATGTAGTTAGATATTTAAATAATTAACATTAGTTTTGGAAAATTATTTTGAAACTTCATCCTGAAGTGATTCATGATCGTTGACAGTGGTGTAAAGTACTTAAGTAAAAATACTTTAAAGAACTATTTATGTCGTTTATTTGGGTATCTGTACTTGTATATTTATAATTTTGACAACTTTTTATTTTACTTCACTACATTCCTAAAGAAAATAATGTACTTTTTACACCCAAAAGTACTTGTTACATTTTGAATGCTTAGCAAGACAGGAAAATGGTCCAATTCAAGCACTTATCAAGATAACATGTGGTCATCCCTACTGCCTCTGATCTGGCGGACTCACTAAACACAAATGCATCATTTTTAAAGCGTTGGATTTGTGCCCCTGATTATCCATACAAGACAATGGTGCTGTCTGCTTTGCTTAATATAAGGAATTTGAAATTATTTATACTTTTAGTTTTGATACTTAAGTATATTTGAGCAATTACGTGTACTTTTAATACTTAACTATATTTAGAACCAAATACATTTAGACTTTTCTCAAGTAGTATTTTACTGGGCGACTTTTACTTGAGTAACTTTCTATTAAGGTATCTATACTTTTACTCAAGTATGAAAATTGGGCACTTTTTCCACCACTGATCATTGATGATACATCGATTAAAGGCAGATATTAGCTGTCCATTAACATTAATAAAGCATTCTCAACTGATCAATATCTATAGGTAGCCTATGTCATCAAAAGTTGATCAAGTAACCCCTCCACACTTGTGTGACAACTCCACACGTTTCCTCTCAAACCCAACCACCATCCCTGCATCCCTTCCCAACTCCGCGTGTTTGATTGAGACATGTCTCTGTCTCATTCCCAACGCATGTGGACAAACTTCTCACACATGGCTTCTTTTCAGCCCTTTGTCTCTTTCCCCTTTCTGCTCCCAAATTCCTCTCCTTGGTTACCGGTTGTCATGGTTTTAGGAGCCCCAGCTAGTGGGAAGGGTGGTTGGAGGATTAAGGCGGCCATTTTGGAGACAGCTGGCCCAGGTCTCTGTGTGTGCTGCCCCCTGTCCCGCTCACTGTCGCTTGGGGGGGGGCTATCATTGTGTAAGGATTAAAGCTTCCTATGTGTCAGACTATTACACTGGGAGGGGGAGGACAGAGAGAGAGGGAAAATGAAAGAGAAAATGAAAGAGGGTGAGTATGAAAGAGAGTATGACAGAGAGAAAGAAGGGGGGTGAGGGGGGCCTCTACAGCTGCACTTTCAATCACACAAGCACTGATTATCCCTTTCACACACACACAGGCACGCACGCACGCACACACACACACACCCCAGAACCACAGAGGAACTGAAACATACAAAAAGAAAGTGAGGCCAAAAAAGGCAGAATAAGTAGATGTCTATAGCGTCCAGTCAAAGGAACTGTGAGACAAACAGCCAGACATACAGAGCGGTGAGACAAACAGAGAGACAGAGCACACTCCGACATACAGAACATGTTGACATGCAAACAGAATACTTAAACAGATAGATGAATAGTCTGCGACCAGCTATACTGAGACAGACAGAGTGATAAACAATATACACAGACAGACAACCAAAAAGCCATGTTTTTACCATCAGAAGTATTTTATTTTCTGTTTTTGACATAAAAAAAATATGGGAAGCACGTGTTATCATCATAACTACAAAAAAAAACAATGGTTGGGAAAAAACATACGAAGGTAAAATAAAGTAGTAAAACTAAACTGATCTAATGTAGGACACAGAGCAGACAATTTCTGCAGGGCAGAAAACTTGAACTCTCAAGTGCTTTGAGAGAGAGAGAGGGAGAGGAGGTAAGAGGGAACAGCAGAGAGGGTGAGAGGGAAGAGGAGGAGAGAAAGGGAAGAGGAAAGAGGCAACAGACATGGAGGGATGAGGTTATCCATCTGACATAGTTCCTCCTGGTCCTCGGGAGGTTCAGTTGATTTATACACCAGTTTCTGCTATACTTCAACACCAGCCTGGTACCAAAACTTCACAACAGTGAAACATAACACAATCTATTTGGCTGTCAGGCTACTTCTGTATGTCCCTGTGCAGATATATCCAATAAATTATGGATAAACCAATTACAATCACTGATATAAGTAATCATTGTTCATTTCTCAGGTTCCTGCTGTATGGTCACTCACAACAGCAGGAACCAGGATTGCCAAAATACATTGTATATACAGACTGGTCAATGTAACGCTATCATGATCACCATCATAATCTCTTGTTTCAATGGATGTATAGACAGTAGTGTACACAGTCAGTGCAACTCCATTGAAACATCAGTACAGCAGCAAGACAGTTTAAAAAGTCAGTAGAAAAAAGAACTACACATAGTAACAGGTTTAATATATACAAGGAAACGGCCACTACTACGGTGGCCTGTTTTGGTATGGAGATCGTACCATAGATCCTAAAGAGTGAAAACACATTTTTCTCCTCCCACTTCATCCCCATTTTAAAATTCAAATGTGAATTTCATTCATATGTTTGACTAGAACTAGCAGCTCTCTAAAACATACATCCCTGCTCATCTATTCAATTGCGATCCAACACACATAACGACACGGGTTGCCGTTACACTACAAGACAATTCTGTGGTCAATAAGGCCTCGTTGTGTTCTTTGAGATAGTGATATCGTAACCATGCCGACTGAATTAAAACTTCACAACAATCTAACCTTCTACTATAGACAAAATAGACCCAACTGACTAGTACCAAAACTACACAGAATTAAAATCAATCATTCTAGAATCAATTCTAATTATATGAAGAAAATACATTCCCTTGTCAGGGCCTTAGAAAAAACTGACTGATGCCATTAAGCAGCCAATCATGTCTTTTTACTCAGTAGTGTCCACAGGTTTCTCTGCTTCCTTCCCAGATGCAGCAGTGATTGGCTGATTCTCTAAGGTAACACGTTTCTCAGGAGCTTTGGCCAATCGTTACTTTTCATCCTCCTTTCCATTTGCTGAGACCGAACTCGGATCCTCCGTAGTTTCATTGTCATTGGTCAGGGTGGCGGGAGGAGGAGTCTCAGTGGGAACGTTGGTCAACACAGGGTGTGTCTTCATGTGTCCCTGTTGATGGAAACAGAACATAACTTTAATTAGAATATATTTGCTAACATAACACAAACAAACACAGTAAAACAAAAGAAATAGAGTGATTTGCACCATACTATTTTAATTTTCCAACCTCAAGAATCAAAAGTTAGCTTCTGTCAAGTGTTCTGTATATCCATAAGAACATATGGTACTAATACATTCTATCCTTATCTTGTGCTTTTCAGACCTTTAATCCACTGCGACTGGCGTATGCCTTCCCACACAGGGTGCAGGAGTAGGGTTTGGAGGGCGTTGAGGCTGGGGTGGCTAGCTGGGAGGCCTCTGGTTCCTCTGGAGCCCTGTCACTCTCCTCTGTGGAGCTAGGGGTCTGCTTCTCTCTCTCAGGCCCCTCGACCGATGAGGTTTCTCCGGATGCTGTGCTCTCACTTGCCCCTTCAAGTGGGTCTGTCTCCCCTTCAGGACTGGGCTCCGGTGGGGTGATACTGGGGGACTGGGCTGGCTCTGAAGCTGCTTCAGGGCTGGCAGGAGGGGTGAGCGTGGGTGAAGGGTTGAGGGTGGCAGGGGATTTTGGGGTGGAATCAGATTCAGGACTGGAGATGAGTCCATCTGGAGAGTTAGTCTGGTTCACTGTGGTTGAGCCAGAGCCATTGATGAGCCCTCCTGACCTACTACCATCAGTATCCAAAGCTGGTCTAGAGACACAGAGGGCAAGAGGGATGTTTTCCTCCTCCTCTTCCTCACCATTCCCCACTGAGGCTGGCAAGGATGTCTTGGGTAGACTAATTGGGCTGGTGTTCGAAAGGTCAGCTGGGGAGTCTTGCAAGTCTTCCAGATAGGCTGCAGATGGGCCGGAGTCTGACTCAGATCTTTCCCCCAGGAGCATGGGGTCTTCTGGAGAGGGATTATGGGTCAGAGGTGGGCTAATGCTGTCTATGGAGGGCGAGGGTTCACACTCCCCCTCTATAGGTGGGCTCGGGTCAGCTGCCTGGGATTGCTTGGTAGCCGGACCTCCGAATTCTAAGCTGCTGACCAGCGAGTCAGGGTTAGAGATGGAGCTGGTCATTTTTAAAGCCAGGGGGTGCAGGCCTTGGAAGCTGGAGGGTTTGGATGGAGAGGCTGTGGTCATTTGGCCCAGATCTTCTTGGGTCATATCTGTACCTTCCTCCCCCTCTCCCCCTGGGGGTATCTGGCCCCCCAGGTGCATGCGGATGTGGTGCTGCAGCACCAGGGCATTGGTGAACTTGCGCGGGCACAGCGGGCAGGAGTTCTGGGTGCGGGCGTTGGGCGGGCGTGCACGGTGGGTGGCGAGGTGGGCCCTCAGGCTTCCTTTAGTGGAGAAGGAGCGTCCACACAGCTTACAGGGGAAGGGGCGTTCGCCCAGGTGGGTGGCCTGGTGGAGACTCAGGGCCCTGGGGCAGGAGAGCACCCGCAGGCACACCCCACACTGGTTAGGGGCCAGGGCGGGATTGTTGGATACAGGGAGACCCTGTCCCCGGCTGCTCACCATGGCCTCAGTGTTTGGGTTGGGGCCAAGGCCCAGGGCTGCCATCATCTCCCTGCGGTAGGCGCTGGAGCTTGTGGTCAGGTCGTGGCCGTGGGTTTCCCCGTTTGAGGAGCCGTCTGCTGGGCCGCAGGAGGAAAACTGGCCCCCGCCCTGGGGCTGCTTCTCCAACTTCTGGACCAGTCGCTGCAACTTGGAGGTGTCGGAGGTTTGAGTGAAGGAGGTGGTGGAGGAGGAGGACGGGGAGGACGTGGGGAGTTTAGGATAGGGAGGGAAGGGAAGCTGAGTGTGGGGGGAGGTGAGGTGGGAGGTAGAGGGGTGGGTCCCCGGGGGACGCAGGAGGGCGAGGTGGTGGGGCGAGGGTCCTCCGGGGAAAAGGATTTTGGGGAAGTGGGCCAGCTGGGAGTAGGGGGAGCCTGGGTGGAGGGCGGAGTGTGGAGGGGTGTTCTCATCAAACCTCTGCTGCTTCGCCCCTTTGAACTGGCCTCCCATGGAGGATGAGGATGATGACGGTAACACACTACCTGAGGCGCTGCCTGCTGCAGCAGAGGCCCTGTTCAGCTGTAAAAGGGAGTGAGCCGTGGACAACAGTGCCATATCCATACTGGGTGGCATAGGTATAGAGGAAGGGGAGGGGCGAGGAGATGCCCCGGAAAGGAAACCGAGCGCCATTCCCTCCGTCATTCCTTTCACGCCTCCGAACGGCGGCTCCTCGTCTTCTGCCCGGCGCTTCCTACGTCTCTGGCCGGTGTTGGCAGCGACGGGAGCAGGGCTGGGCTGCTCCAGAGCCGGGGGGAGAAGCGAGAGCGACAGCTCAGGGTTCTGCTCGCGGTGACGCAGGAAGTGGGCCTTGAGGTTCCCACGGGTGGTAAAGCGACTGAGGCAGACGGGACAATGGTAGGGCCTCTCACCCGTGTGGGAGCGCAGGTGGATCTGTAGCGAGGAATCACTGCTCAAGACCTTCCCACAAAACTTACAGGCATGCTGGGGACGTCCTGCTGAGGACAAGGACCCCAGGGAGGAGCTGGACTGCAGCAGGTGGTCCTGGGAGTGGCTGGAGGTGGGGAGGGGCGGCGTGGGGAAGCTGACCCCGTTGCTGTGGCCAAAGGGGGAGGTGTTGGAGGATTTCTCATGGAGATAGTGCGGGGGGAGACCCAGGGACAGAGGATGCATGGAGGAGACTATCGAGGAGCTCCAAGTGGTGGAGGAAGAGGATGAGGGTGAGGTAGAGGAGTTTGGGGCTCTGCTCCCATTAGTGTGAGAGGAGAGGCTGGGCTTGGACACAGTGAGCTGGGGGAGGAGGGAGGGGAGGCCGGCCAGGAGAGGGGAGGCTGAGGATTTGACAGGGGCAGAGCAGGGATGATGTGGGGGGGAGGGGGATCCTGCTGTAGGTATTTGGTTCTTCTCTCCACTACCAGCCTGGGAGGTGTCTTGGGTATAGATGGCCCCTCCTAACCGGAGGACATGCCTACAGATCTCCTCAGTCATCTGCATCTGGTGGATCTGCCTCTGCTGCAGCACCCTCAGCTCCTCCAGGAGCACAGCCAGGGTCGGTGGCACCTGGATCTGGCCTAGCCCTGGCACCAGGGGGCTGGAGCCATTCTGATGCCCAGGACTGGTGCTCTCCCGGCGGGGAGGGAGGCTAGACGAGGAGGAGGACAAGGAGGAGGTAGTGATGGTGGCAGAGCTGCCCATCTGTGGTGAGGTCATAGTGGCATGGGAGTGGGCCTGATGGGAGAGGGGGTGGCCCGATGTCTGATTGAGGTTGAGTGGCAGGGATTGGGTCTGGGAGGATAATGAGGGGTGAGGGAAGTCTGGAGAGAGGGATGAGTGGGTGTTGGGAAGAGAGGTGGTGTAGGGGGCGATGTGGCTGGGCCAGTGGGGCGGCGGAGAGCTTTCGCTGGGGAGGGAGGGCGCATGGAGACCCCCGGGGGATGGCCGCGGGGCCAGGGGGGGCTGTCGGCCTTCGAGCGAGGTGGGGGAGGACGAGGAGGACCCAGATGAGGTCAGTTCTGAGCCCAGAGACATGGACGGTGACTTTGCTGACAGCTGGTCATCTATGGACAGAGAGAAACAGAAGGATTAGGACTGGTACCTTTTCATCCCTTTATTCAACCAAATGAAAAGTTCAGTTTCATGATCAAATTGTTGATGTTAAGTCCTCATAAGAACCATGAAAGACAGGGTGCGAGCCTTATTCTTTATGGAAGTGAAGTGGGAGCTCAAAGTAAGTCTATAAGTCCTAACTTTTAACTGTAATCATCGATTACAACAATTGCTAATGTTTCCATATTAAATTCAAGCTTAAAGCTTCAGTCTTCTCATGTAAAGCAATGCATTAGCAAATATTGATATAGTAGTCTACAAACATGCCGAGAGTCACAGTCTTGCCCCTTACATTATCTTGTCTTCTGTCCACTCTATTTCTTTCCTGAGGAAAACTCTCCAAACATCTTCTGAGAACACAAACCACCGTGTTGCTATGGCAACACATTTAAAAGGACAATGGCCATAGCCAAGAAAACCCATAACCCCTTCTAACCCGCCCCTCACTCCAGCAGTTCACGTCTTTCATCTCCCTATTCACCCTTCCCCCCTGACGTCACATCAGGGGTCAGAGGTCGGGACACGCTAAGAGATCTGGGCACTGTCCAGAGGCTCGTGATTGGTCTGCTCCTCAGATCTTTAGAGCTCTGGGGTCAAATTCTTTCAGAATCTTGAGCACAGAGTGAGAAAGAGAGAGAAACAAAAGAAGAGGGGGGACAATGGAAAGACAAACTAACTATTCCCTCCTAGAGGGATAGTGATGTATTAATGACTGTACTACTGCTGCCAAATAGCCCGCCTTGGTTCTTTTCGCAGAATTAAAGGTGTTCAAAACCAGTCCCTTGGAAACAAGTTCCTTGCTGTGGAAATGTACCTGCAGAAGTTCTAAGTACGAAGTCATTCGTATTTTTAAGGTGTGTTTGTGCAGCAAATGCAATTCAATTGAAGGTACATGCACTCTGCATTCTACCCCCTTTGAATTTTACACACTGAGCACCCCCCAACTGGGTAGGTGTATACAGTCAATAGAATTGGGGGTAGAGAGGGAAGCATTCAGCAGTGAGCATTCAGGGGGGCAAGGAGGAAATGAAACATGAGGGAGAAAAGCATGGAGAGAAGAAGAGAATGCGGAGAGAGATTAATCTTTACCAAAAAGACCCCTCCTCCACCCACGGATCCAGCCTCATTGTTGGTGGATAAGGAGACTTTCCTCTAAGTAATGAAAGACCTCCAGTAGTCATTCTGAACAGACTGCTAGTTTCCTGGAGGACTAAGCATCACAGGAAAATGGCCACAGATGGATGTTACCATCCAGATCACAGGGACAAGTTGGAGCTCATACCTGGACCTCTACCCTACTGGGGCCCATTGCAGAGCCAAAGCAGACTGAGCAATCCACCAAACTCTCATTTATTGCAAGAGGCAATGGCTTTTTGTAAATATAAAATATGCAAACATAAAACACAGACATACACAGATCAAGTTATGATTATTGATCACCTGAGTAAAACGACTTTCTAGATGTGAAAGGAAATATGTGAGGAGGAATTGACATATATAAAGTACATCTATATTCAAATAAACAACCTGTAACTTTAGGGATTTTAAATCATGTTTCTCCACCTTATTTAACGTTACCTTATTAAACCCGATTGATCACCATTATAGTTGTAAATTACAACCTGTAACTTTAGTCGTTGCTTCATTCATTCATAGAACTATAGGGAATATCATAGGAATAAAAACATACGCATGCCTTAGAATACCCATAATAAACTTTTCTCACCGTGCGATAGTAACCGCGTGCCCCCCGGGTCCGAGTTAACGAGCTGCTGGGGTCGCTTCTGCTTCCGGCGTGACATGATTCACGAGGAGACGGAAAGAAAGGGGGCATCAGCCGATTAAACAGCACTGGCCACTTTAACCACTTGTAGGCTTCGAGTTCCAGAATCGGTCAAAACTCAAATTTCAGGAAAATGTGAATGTCCAGTCTGTATCTAGATGACGTTATCGAATGTTTATCCCTTGCACGTAAGAAAACAAAGAGAGGTAGAAATAGAAATCCGTATCAACGCACCGTGTCATATGAGGCTGCGGTTAGTGCGTGTGGCTGTTTTTCTAAAATCGTCTCTCGCTCTCCAAACTTGCCCAATTTGTGGCGCCCCCACCCCCGCTCCCTTGCATACACATAGCCTACGCAGGCACACATAATAACATGCACACACACACATACAATCTCTTCGTGCTCCTCACTGCTATTTGCATTTCAATGGCGCGGAACACCGACTCCCTGGTTTTCCCTTTTCTCTCTGTATTCCCTTCACGCCATCACTAAACTCTCAATCAAATATCATCATAAGGGTGTTCAAATCCACATGAATAAATCAAATATATGACTTTACTTGTTGCATGCTGTTTGAACCTATTCAGCTACAATTTATTGACGAACTTTGAAATGCTGCCTAGTTTCATGGACCATTATTTTGGCACAACATTTGGAGGAATTAAGTGATAGCAAATGTTTGTACTAGCCTTTGTAAACAAGTTAATAAATAACCAAATCAGAATCCTTATCAAACACACGAAATACTGATTCTATTTGTGGTAGCTAAATTATACTAGTTTACTCTACAAGTGGTCAAGAGACTGGGAAATAATAATAGCCTTATCATTGCAATGTAGGTAATCATTATGTGCTAATTATTCACGGAGAGGGCAAGAGGGATCATATAGGCCAACCGTTGCAGAATGAATGAGCACATTTGCACACAGATTTACATATGGCTAATTATCAACAAAGAGGTGGTGTGAGACTGTTGAAGCAGCTCCATCCATTCCGCATCAGAACATGCATGTGTTCCATTCCATGTCACTCTACACACTGACCCCCCTTCTACCAGTGTCCTGGTGCGCAGGCAGAGCTTTATTTAAAAGGCAAAGAATAGATGGGAATCTACGACAATGGCGCACTGGACACAGTTGAGTGAGCACCTCTTCTCTCTCACTATGAACCCCCGGATCCAGTGCTGCTCCAGCACAATGCCCTCTTTCACCCCCCGCCTTTACTCCTGTACCACGTGGAGGAGGGATAAAAAAAAAGAGAGAGAGAGAGAGAGAGAAAAGGGACCCTTTTTAAGTAGGTGTCTCGCATACATGTCCCACTCAATACATGGTGGACAGGAATGAAAAAGCAAAAGGCTGGTTAAATGGAACCAAAATAATTAATCTCACCTCATTTGTTCACATCGTATATAGACTTGTTTCTACTGTATTATTAACTGTATGTTTGTTTTACTCCATGTGTAACTCTGTGTCGTTGTATGTGTCGAACTGCTTTGCTTTATCTTGGCCAGGTCGCAATTGTAAATGAGAACTTGTTCTCAACTTGCCTACCTAGTTAAATAAAGGTGAAAAAAAATAAATACAAATAAAAATAGCATGGTAAATACAATGATTGTACAAAGATGTGTGAGGATTAAACCAATGACAAGTAAATAAAAAGCATAGCATCAACCTGTATAAAAAAAAATAATAAAGTATTCCAAAAATGAATAGGCAAAACGTTACCAAAACTTTCACTAGTAAAAATGGATGCCCTTTCAAATCACATGTTATTTGTCACATGCACCGAATAAAACAGGTGTAAACCTCAAATCAAATCAAATCAAATCAAATCAAATTTTATTTGTCACATACACATGGTTAGCAGATGTTAAATGCGAGTGTAGCGAAATGCTTGTGCTTCTAGTTCCGACAATGCAGTGATAACCAACAAGTAATCTAACTAACAATTCCAAAACTACTGTCTTGTACACAGTGTAAGGGGATAAGGAATATGTACATAAGGATATATGAATGAGTGATGGTACAGAGCAGCATACAGTAGATGGTATCGAGTACAGTATATACATATGAGATGAGTGTGTAGACAAAGTAAACAAAGTGGCATAGTTAAAGTGGCTAGTGATACATGTGTTACATAAGGATGCAGTCGATGATGTAGAGTACAGTATATACATATGCATATGAGATGAATAATGTAGGGTAAGTAACATTATATAAGGTAGCATTGTTTAAAGTGGCTAGTGATATATTTACATAATTCCCATCAAAAAACCTTACAATAATACAATGCTTACTACAAGCCCTTTACAAACAATGCATTATTTTACCAACAACGCAGAACTCTATAAAACGTGTAATTATCCTTCCTTGTTATTATTAAGGAATATATTTAACTTTAGTTTTGACTACATAAGTCAATGAGTAATACCTATTTTATTACGTCTATAATAAAGGACTTATTTGATTTGTCCCTTGACATTTCTAGCAAGCCAATCAGAATTTTCATTCGAGCCCGCTTCAAAGACATGTACTGTAGCTAGCTATTAAACCTTTAGCATCAAAACATTCCTCAAACGTCCTACTTTTGCCCAATTAAACAGGCACGTTTGTTGAACCCATTGAGTATCGTACACAGCTACATTTTTATGGAGTTGTAGCTAGCCACTAATTTCAGAAAGAAATGTTAGAACTAACGTTACAGGTATTTGTAGTAGCAGTATGACAGTTAGCTAGCATGCTAGTATGCTAAGGATGGCAGAGGTTGGATGTTGCATACCTTGTATTGAGACGCGTTACATCATCAACGAAACTTTACATCATCAACTTATGTGTGTGAAGTGAGTGTCTGTGAAGTTTCACCAAGTTGTTCTTGTCCCCGACAGCCATGTCTATGTGCGACGACACTCTGCTCTGCAACTACCCAAAGTGTCGGGCGAAGCTGTGTGGGTTCGCCTGGGTCACAGCTTGCTCTCACGCCTTCTGTGACCAACATGGATCCGGAGAGTTCAGCCGCTCCCCGGCAATATGCCCGGCCTGCTCCTCTGCACTCTCGGGAAAGCTGGACATCGTGCGCACTGAGCTGTCGCCATCTGAGGAGTACAAGGCCATGGTGTTGGCGGGACTGAGGCCAGAGACAGTACTGGACATAAGCGCCCGTGCCCTGGCTTTCTGGACTTACCAGGTATGTCAGTGTGTTGCCTATGACATTCACAGTATGTAATTACTCCATAGTTTATCTCAGGCCTGGTCCAGGAGACCCTCCGGGTATGCAGGCTTTTGTTCCAGCCTGGTACTAACACACTTGATTCTACTGATCAAACCAAGCCTGCACACCCTGTGGGTCCCCAGGACAAGGGATGAAGGGCACAATTCAAGAAATGGGAGTGTCAAATCTATCTTATACCATTACCTTCTCATGGTGTGTGTGCTTGTGTCCGACATGCGTGTGCATGTGTGTGTGTTTCAGGTGCACCAGGAGCGTATGTTCCAGGAGTACAGTCTGTCCCGGGCCGAGGGTCAGGTGAAACAGATGGAGAAGGTGCTGACCCAGCAGAACCAGAGCAGAGAGCTGGAGCTCAATGCCATGAGAGGGGAGGTCACCTCACTGAAGAAGGTACCACCTTTACGTCACATCAGACCCTGGAGTGGGGAAGCTTAGTCTCCTATTGGGTGCAGGC
The DNA here is from genome assembly GCF_023373465.1 of Oncorhynchus keta. NCBI lineage: Eukaryota > Metazoa > Chordata > Actinopteri > Salmoniformes > Salmonidae > Oncorhynchus > Oncorhynchus keta. The sequence continues at coordinate 23,448,425 of NC_068433.1, read as the reverse complement.
TTTTGCTCCATTTGCTCACTAACACCTGATTCAACTCATCACAATTAGTGCTGCTCGGCCAGAACATATGCCTTGCACCCAGCAACCCACTGTGGCCCTTCACCACCCGAAATGAATGCTCAGCCCTAACCATAACCCAATCACTTTTATTTAGCCTTATTATATACTCTACCTCGTTATCGCCCTCCATCTCCTTGGTATCCCTTTCTCGTCTCTTTCAGGTGATGGAGGAGTACAAGAGGAAGTACAGTGAGGTGTCAGAGCGTCTGATGGAGAGGAACAGACAGTACCAGAAGCTACAGGGGCTCTATGACTCGCTGAGGCTACGCAACATGGTGGTGGGGGACAGAGAGGCACCACGCCAGCCAGGACCCCCGGAGTTCAACACAGGTTAGAGAGGGAGTAGGGTCTGAATCCTGATTAGAGACACATCTTGGAGTTCTGTCTGTGTAAAATAACGTATGTCATTAGGAATTTGCTTGAAAGTTTGAGTTCAGCTTGCTTGTCTCAACTCAGGACTTCCCCATAGGATTGGTTAAAAACAAGGATTGCAAGGATTGGTTAAAAACAAAACTTATAAAAGAGGCAGAGAATACCAGGTTTGGAGATTCAACCCCCTGCCTGTTTCCCAGGGGTGGTCAGGCAGCCCTCTCCCCGAGGGAGTCCTCACTTCCTGGGCATGGGCCCTGAGGGGGACAGCCGCCTTTTCTCCTCCCTGGAGCCCGATGCTGGAGCCAAGACCTTCTTCCAGTTCAGCTCTCCTGCCAGAGACAGGGGCCGGGCCTTACTCAAGAAATACTGAGACTAGAATTCCAATTCTAGAACTCCAGGATTAGAATGAATAGAATAATTGTGTCTGACTGAGGCAACGCTGGTTGGGTACCTGGCTGCTGGATCAATGACAGCAATATCATAGTGTAGACTGTCAGGTTATCTAAGGATGTTTTGATATTCATATTGTAGTTGCCTTTTTCTTACCCGAAGTTACTATATCTTAACAAAATGCTCTGATACAACATTTATGTTTGCATTGCACTTATTTTGTCAATAAAATTCAGCATGACCATTGTAAGAAAGGTGTATGTTATTCTACTAAAATGTTATTTTTCACTGAAAGGTTTGATTACCTTCCAGTGAAAGAGGATCAACCATATAAAGCATGCATGTGAAATCATGTCCACATTGGAGAAAGACACAATATTTGGGGAATGGGGATGTTTGTTTTAATGTCTTGAACACATAAGCCTGACACCATTGTCATCGCAATGAATTATCATATTGTAGGCAGTCATTCACAAAATCCCCCAGCCTCCCTCCCACAAAATACAAAAAAAAGAAGAAATATTTATAAATATGTACAAACAGTATTCCTAAAGACTAACATAACAAGGATCTACTATTTACAAAACTCACACATGAAAACATTTTGAGGGGAAAAAAAAAAAACAGGCACTCGCTCATCATGCTTCTTTCCTCCGCCGACCTCCTCCTCCTCTCATTCACTCTGGGGCTTGTAACTGACAGAGGCTGCAGTCTGAGCCTGGACATTCTGTCTCTTGCCATTGACGATGAGGAGTAGGGGAGAGTCCACTCGTATACTGCGGAAATCAAACGTCTGCAGGAGGCACAGGGGAGAAGAGAGAATAGATCAGAGAATCAGAAATGTTGCGAGTATCAATAATTGCGTTTGTTAATGTAACATCATACCTAATACAGAGAGGATTTGCATCTTTGGACAGTGCAATCACAGTTTGTATTCTAGTCAGATGCTTTGTGTATGTTTATAGCACAAGTACTGCATGTTGTTGTTGTTGACACCGACCTGTTTTCACAATGTTATAACATTCCTATCACAAGTTGTGTGCAGTGGTCCATGTTAGCTGGAGAGAGAGAGAGACTGACCTGGTCCTTGTGGGCTACACTGTGGCGTTTGACATGGGGCTCTGGGATGACCACTGAGTCGCCAATCAGAACACCCCAACTGTCTGCCGTGTTATAAACCATGATCACGCAGCAGGTCTCCTCACTGTCCACCATGCCAAACGTACTGGGAGAGAGACAGAGACAGTCACATTACTGTCTATCCACCATAGAGAATGTACAGTAAGAGGACAACTCATCATAAAACTTCATGTTCAACCAAGGGAATGCACTGTATGGTATGGAGAAAAACATTCAGAATTAAGCAAAAGGACACAAAATGCTATCTATCATTATTTAAATGCATAAAGAAACATGTATGCAAACAGATACACAAAGTGCACAGCAGGTCCCACATTACAGATAGCATTCTATCACTAGAAGGTAGACTCACAAGGCCATGCGTCCCTCGGAGGCCAGGCTGAACACCACCTTGCCCAGGGCAGCCACCCCAGTGTTGTGGCCGTGTGTCAAGGCAGACAGGTTGCGGGGCTCCAGGCTCCCAACGCGGCCTGCGGGGGAGCGGAACTGAGGGGAGGAGCACGGCCCCAGGGCCGACGTGCTGAGGTTGGAGAGCATTGTCCGCAGGCGCCGGGCCTTCACCTTCCCCTGTAGGGGTGAAAGAGTAGCAGACTAACAAGTGAGAAAGAATAGTACTCTGCCACCACCTACTGGTGATTTATAACAACTTCCTTTGCATCGGTGAATGGTAATAAGAAATGCGTTTGTATTTATTTATTGAGTTTATATCCTAGACAGATCCCATGAACTGCTGATAGATGTAGTTTGGAGACTGATGTGCCCTGTGCAGTTTATCTATGAGAATGTGGGTGGTTCTCCTGTCCTACCTTGTTCTCTGTGAGTGATGTGAGTTTCTCCAGGTATTCCATCAGCTGCCTCTCCCTCTCTGGAGGCTCCTCCCATGCGGGGTCCAGTGCCGCAGCCCGGCTGTACCCCCCCAGCGCAGACCCAAACATCTCCTCATACTGGAACAGCTGAAGGAGGGGACACAATCATGCATTTTTCTGATGTAATTCATGTCTCACATGCCGAGTGTAACAATCATATCAGAATATGTAAACAATGTGTTACCGTGGCTCTGTTGAAGTGTAGATCAGGGTTGGCGGTTTCTGTTCGGTCCACTTTCTCCTGAGAGAGAGAACAGAGAGGAAAGGAATTATATAGTGTTGCTGAACAACGATTATTGCCCGAGAATTAAATTGACTTGCCCATACTGTCCAGTCAGGCTTTTGTAAAAAAACAACCCAGTTTGGTGTGCGTGTGTGGACATAATAACTCACAGCCTGTGCATAGGCACTCAGAGCCTGTTGAGACATCTGTGGATTCTGTCCGCAGGTGAAGAACAGGGAGATGTAGGCATTTCCTAGGATGTCTGTCAAAAAAATGCCAATAACTCAATGTTCCACTCATATTCAGCACTTCTTCTCATACCAGTCATTTACATAAACTGCTGATCTTTTATCCTCTCTTTTGAGAACGTGAATTACAGCCAAAATCATTTCCCACCATGCTTAGACCCATCCACATCTCCAACGTATGTAACTGTACCCATACTCCACCCCAGTAACCCCATGTGAAATGTGAATATCTGTTATGAGACTACCCATCATACTCACACCAGGAGGTGCCGTCGGTGACGTCCAGCTGTACAGCCTGCCTGGCCATGTCCACACTCTCCAGGACCCTCTTCCCCTGCTCATCAACGCCCGGTAGCTGCCTCAGCACCATGGACAGACTGCGCAGAGACACCTTGTTCTTTTTCTGGGAGGGAGGGAGAAAATATATGTGATGAGGATAATCCAGGTAAAACCAGGAAATCCACAGCCTGTGTGGTGCAGCACAATTATTCCAGATTTGGAATGGGTTCCAATCCGGCACACTGCCCTTTGACTCTTCCTCTATAGTGCCCATCTTTCCATCACTGTACTCTCTCTTCAATAAAGCAAAAATAATATTGCCCAACTCCTTAAAAAAATATTATAAATGGATATTGGTTTGGGGGTAGGTCAATGTAAATGATTTAGGAATAGAGGATAAAAGAGACATTTGTGAACAAAAGATGTGAAGTTAAAAAGAAAGAGAGAGACAAAGAAAGGTGGAAACAATGGGAGAGGAAGAGCTATGGCTTGGAAGGCTGAGAGAAACAGCTGTTGTTTGTGTAGGACTAAGGCTATAACCAGTGTTGCACACTTTACATGCATTCTATTCATGTTATCCTCTCAGCAAGGCTCTACTGAATACTTTGTTCTCAACACAATAACAGTACCACGACACTGACATCACTCTCTCCAGTTAACCTCAAGAGCTGTGCAATTCCTGCGGTCTATAAATTAAATAACGCGCAGCTACGCAAATAAAATGTATAACTACTGTATTGTTGCTAACCTGCTGCAGGGCTCCAGTGAAACAAGTCTTGGCGGTGGTCAGGTCTCCTTTCTTCCAGTACTGCTCCCCCAGGATATTCCAGCCCTCCACCAGCCCAGGTTCCAGCTTCACAGCCCTGGACAGGCACTCCTCGGCGGTGGTGCTAAACTCTGGTGCCACCCCCAGGCAGCGGCCCCGCAGCAGCAGGAACTCAGCGCTGTGCTTATACGACTCTGAAGAAGACAGAGAGATTATTCTGTAGTCAATTGAATTATTCTGTAGTCAATTGAATTATTTTGTGTTTGAAGATGTAACCCCACATATTAGATATCAAATGGAGGCAAAGCTCAACTCAGTCAGCACTGTGCTTATGTAACCTCGTCCCCAGGCTCAATTGCTACTGTATGAGAGAGCTGGCTGGTGGACGACAACAGCGCTTATAAGACTAGATGAGATGGCTGGACACAAATAGTCTTAGTTATGTAAGTCATTAATGAATACATAATGCATAAAGACACCACTCTCCAGTCAGGCAAGTGTGAGTACTGAATAGTGCAGTAAAATATATGTGTAGCTAAACATTGAAATGCAAAATGGATACAAAGCTATCATGCAAAATGTCAGTATATTATTTTTTTTACATGTGTAGTTACTAAATGACAGCACACCTTCCTTTTCTGTTCTGTCATCTCACCTTCTTTCTCCCTAAGCTTCGTTAGAGTCTTCTCCATCTCCTGTGTCACATCACTCTGTTTCCTCCCTGCATCCTCCACACTGTGAGTCTCAAAGTAATGATCCCGAAAATGATACAACTCATCCACTAGTTCCTGACCCAGAAACAGAGATGGAAACTGGTATTGATACCATGGTATTGATACCAGAGAAAGAAACTAGATGCATGATTAGAGGCAGATGATGATGCAAGAATATGATTTTGCAATGTGTTGCTGAATAGGACTGGACTGCAAATGTACTTGATGAGGCTAGGATCCTTGCATGAGTGGGTGCATATGCATGCTCATTGGCAATGAGGGATCCATTACATTACACATGAGAGTTATTGGAAGAAGGCGTCTTCTGTAAGAGTGAGTTTTATTAAGAGCCCCGACGAACATCAACATGCATGTTGGGTTTTAAAAGCAAAGGACCGTATCAGTGAGAAAGTTTTCATTGATACACACCTTTATAGGGTTAGTGTTCCCACAGATCGGATATCCATGTTACAGTAGACAGACAGAAGACAGAGGAACAACCTGTGCTAATTAGCTATTTGGCATGCCCCCGAACACCTGTGTAATGGAAGAAGGCCGCCAGAAATGTGTTGTCACTGAAAAATACTGTCGGCTACAACTGTGATAAAGCCGGTTAAAACATCGATATGAAAGTAAAAGGGCTTTATGTTTCTAACACTGTATCACAATTTAGAATCGATTCACGTTAAGATTGAGTATTTGGTTGCTTTATCTGCCAGATGCAGTATCAATATAAGGTCCTGACCTTATGAAGTAAAGATAGTCTCTTTAAAAAATACACCTTGGTCTATGAGGTATGATGACGCAGCAAGTTTAGCTAGCTCATTTATTTGGCTGCATCATGGCTAGCTGTCTAACGTTAGCAAATGGAGAGAGATTGTAACTAAGAACGATGCACACCATCCAAAGCTAGCTAGCTAACGTTAACTAGCTAACTGAGGAGCTTGATGCATAAACATATAGAGAAAAATTACGGCTCGGGAGATTTAGAGACAACCAACTCGGGATAGCTAAAAACCAACCACAAACAGATTTTGGTAGATTAATGACCGTCGGTGTCAGTTGTTATAGTAACGAATCTGGAGGAGAGCGAACTAGCTACCATCAAAGGGAAGATGTTATCTGTCTAACTTTAGACAAGAACTTCATTAAAATAGTCAGGTTAAGAAACCTCATGACAATATATTACATGTAGGGATTATAGCATTATCTTTTGCAATACCTTTAAAATCTGTAGGTCATCTTTCTCAGCCGCAGGATCACCATCCTTATCCACTTCCGCCATCTTTCCCTGGTGGATGTTGGAAGAATTCAAGAAAACTCAATTGAAAACACAGCACCTGCTGGCCTTAGAGGGGTCAGCAGTAGGAGAATATTACCATATTCGTTGCTAAACAACTCTTATTTAGTGAATGTACTAAATCGAAGTTTGTATTATTATTATTTATTTTACCGCAGACTGCTAACTAATGAACTATCTAAAATTGGATAGTTGTTGAACAATAGACATTAAAACAAGCATTTCGCCGGAAGTGTCCCCTTTCGAACCGGAAATGTGTCCGTTTCCAAAACACATCCGTCTTCTGCTCATTTTAACAAATCTATTTATTTTAAATAGCCACGACCTAACATAACCTAAACATATTATTTCAACTACTTCTGCGAGGTGAAAAATCCTACTTGCAATAAAATCGTATGATTTCAAAAAAAGTTACCTGTTAGATGTTCCTCCAACAAGAGGGAACAATTCATGTATTGTTGTTGCGGTGTCCATACATAGCTATTGGTCCACATTATCCCGCTAAACTAAACGAGCCTGTACACTTGATAGCGGTAAATCGCCGCGTGCCGCTTAGGTCGCCCATTTCGCTTGTGGTGGTAGCAAGTTCAATTGTGCGTCAAAAATTCAGCATTGCAAGTTTGTATGAAGGTCTGTTTATTAAATGGGTACATAGTTCAATAGTAATATCCTCTAAAATGCTCTGGTGACAAACACACTTTGCTGCCCAGTTGTCCACATGGCTGGGAGAACATATTCAACTAAGTCAATATGTTACATTTCAAAAATGTTTTAAAAAAACGATGTATTATTAGCTAATTAGCTACAGTGCAGGGTAACTCAAATGAGCTGCTAAATGAGCTAGCTAGCTAACAACAGTTGAAGTTTACATACACCTTAGCCAAATACATTTAAACTCAGTTTTTCACAATTCCTGACATTTAATCGTAAAAATCCCCCGTCTTTTAGGTCAGTTAGGATGACCTTATTTATTTTAAGATTGTGAAATGTCAGTAATAGTAGAGTGATTTATTTAAGTTTTTATTTCTTTCATCACATTCCAAGTGGGTCAGAAGTTAATATACACTCAATTATCATTTGGTAACATTGCCTTTAAATTTACATTTAAGTCATTTAGCAGACGCTCTTATCCAGAGCGACTTACAAATTGGTGCATTCACCTTATGACATCCAGTAGAACAGTCACTTTACAATAGTGCATCTAAATCTTAAAGGGGGGTGAGAAGGATTACTTATCCTATCCTAATAAATTGTTTAACATGGGTCAAACGTTTTGGGTAGCCTTCCACAAGCTTCCCACAATAAGTTGGGTGAATTTTGGCCCATTCCTCCTGACAGAGCTGGTGTAACGGAGTCAGGTTTGTAGGCCTCCTTGCTCGCGCACACTTTTTCAACTCTGTCCGCAAATTTTCTATAGGATTGTGGTCAGGGCTTTGTGATGGCCACTCCAATACCTTGACTTTGTCCTTAAGCGATTTTGCCACAACTTTGGAAGTATGCTTGGGGTCAGTGTCCATTTGGAAGACCCATTTACGACCAAGCTTTAACTTCCTGACTGATATCTTGAGATGTTGCCTCAATATATCCACATCATTTTCCTGCCTCACGATGCCATCTATTTTGTGAAGTGCACCAGTCCCTCCCGCGGCAAAGCACCCTCACAACATGATGCTGCCACCCCTGTGCTTCATGGTTGGGATGGTGTTCTTCGGCTTGCAAGCCTCCCCCTTTTCCTCCAAACATAACGATGGTCATTATGGCCAAACATTTTTATTTTTTTTCAGACCAGAGGACATTTCTACAAAAATTACAATCTTTGTCTATGTGCAGTTGCAAACCATAGTCTGGTTTTTTTATGGCGGATTTGGAGCAGTGGCTTCTTCCTTGCTGAGCGGCCTTTCAGGTTATGTCGATATAGGACTTGATTTACTGTGGATATAGATACTTTTGTACCTGTTCCTCCAGCATCTTCACAAGGTCTTTTGCTGATGTTCTGGGATTGATTTGCACATTTCGCACCAAAGTACATTTCATCTTTAGGAGAAAGAATGTGTTTCCTTCTGGAGCAGTAGGACGGCCGCGTGGTCCTATGGTGTTTATAATTGCATATTATTGTTTGTACAGATGAATGTGGTACCTTCAGGCATTTGGAAATTGCTCCCAATGATGACTTGTGGAGGTCTACATTTTTTTCCCGAGGTCTTGGCTGATTTCTTTTGATTTTCCCATGATGTCAAGCAAAGAGGCACTGAGTTTGAAGGTAGGCCTTGAAATGAATCCACAGGTACACCCCCAATTGCCTCAAATGATGTCAATTCGCCTATCAGAAGCTTCTAAAGTCATGACATCATTTTCTACAATTTTCCAAGCTGTTTAAAGGCACAGTCAACTTACTGTATGTAAACTTCTGACCCACTGGAATTGTGAAACATGTCATGCATAAAGTAGATGTCCTAACTGACTTGCCAACACTATAGTTTGAGAACAAGACATTTGTGGAGTGGTTGAAAAACAAGTTTTAATGACTCCAACCTAAGTGTATGTAAACTTCCGACTTCAACTGTATCTAGCCAACTTCACATACTGTATAGATAACTCGCTAAGTGAATGAAATATCACCATCTACCTAACTTCATATTGGGTGATATATTGGGTCATGGGTGCACCTCAGCCACGCTCAAGGTCCTAAACGATATCTTATCCGCCATCGATTAGAAACAATACTGTGCAGCCATGTTCATTGATCTTGCCAAGGCTTTCGACTCTGTCAATCACCACATCCTCATCGGCAGACTCGGTAGCCTTGGTTTCTCAAATAATTGCCTCGCCTGGTTCACCAACTACTTCTTTGATAGAGTTTGTCAAATCGGAGGACCTGTTGTCTGGGCCTCTGGCAGTCTCCATGGGGGTGCCACAGGGTTCAATTCTTGGACCAACTCTCTTCTCTGTATACATCAATGATGTCGCTCTTGCTGCTGGTGAGTCTCTGATCCACCTCTACGCAGACGACACCATTCTGTATACTTCTGGCCCTTCTTTGGACACTGTGTTAACAACCCTCCAGACAAGCTTCAATGCCATTACAACTCTCCTTCCGTGGCCTCCAATTGCTTTTAAATACAAGTAAAACTAAATGCATGCTCTTCAACCGATTGCTGCCTGCACCTGCCCGCCCGTCCAACATCACTACTCTGGATGGTTATGACTTAGAATATGTGGACAACTACAAATACCTAGGTGTCTGGTTAGACTGTAAACTCTCCTTCCAGACTCACATCAAACATCTCCAATCCAAAGTTAAATCTAGAATTGGCTTCCTATTTCGCAACAAAGCATCCTTCACTCATGCTGCCAAACATACCATCCTACCGATCCTCGACTTCGGTGATGTCATTTACAAAATAGCCTCCAATACCCTACTCAATAAATTGGATGCAGTCTATCACAGTGCCATCCGTTTTGTCACCAAAGCCCCATATACTACCCACCACTGCGACCTGTACGCTCTCGTTGGCTGGCCCTCGCTTCATACTCATCGCCAAACCCACTGGCTCCAGGTCATCTACAAGACCCTGCTAGGTAAAGTCCCCCCTTATCTCAGCTCGCTGGTCACCATGGCAGCACCCACCTGTAGCACCAGCAGGTATATCTCTCTGGTCACCCCCAAAACCAATTCTTCCTTTGGCCGCCTCTCCTTCCAGTTCTCTGCTGCCAATTACTGGAACGAACTAGAAAAATCTCTGAAACTGGAAACACTTATCTCCCTCACTAGCTTTAAGCACCAGCTGTCAGAGGAGCTCACAGATTACTGCACTTGTACATAGCCCATTTATAATTTAGCCAAAACAACTACCTCTTCCCCTACTGTATTTATTTATTTTTGGTCCCTTGCACCCCATTATTTCTATCTCTACATTGCACATTTTTCCACTGCAATTCCAGTGTTTTACTTGCTATATTGTATTTACTTCGCCACCACTGCCTTTTTTTGCCTTTAGCTCCCTTATCTCACCTCAGTTGCTCACATTGTATACAGACTTATTTTTCTACTGTATTATTGACTATGTTTGTTTGTTTGAGTAGGCTATTCCTAAAAATGAAGATGGAGATAATAGTAACATAATATTCAGTGGGGTGTAATTTGACTATAATTTAGTCTGTTTCTTGTGAGGTTTTCTGTCCTCAGATAAAGAGGGCTATGGAATCCTGTCTACATATGAAGAGGTCCCAATGAAGAGCAGTGGTTCTTAGTCCTGGTCCTGGGGACTCAAAGGGGTGCGCAGCTGATTCAAATGATCAACTCATCAACAAAGCTTCAAGTAGTATTTGTGTATTCATTTGTGATGCTATCCTTGATAAGATCCTGTTATTGTCACATACTACACATGCGTGTGCCCATGCATCTATCAATCCAATGTTATCATGAGTTGTTATCAGGGATATTATTATAATCCACAATGACCTGGTGATGTAAAAGTCTAATAATTACATTGTCTTCCATATTCCTACAGATACGTTGTAACTGGAGATTCCTTAAACAATTGCCTCCAGTTAACGTGTAGGGCACTGCAAGGTTGGGTGACCAGGGCCACATGGGACTGCCTCCTGGAGGAATTCAGGTGTGTGAAGGCTACCTATGTCCTGCATAACTAAATGAGGATGGACACGAGGACCAGGAGGAAATCTGCAGCTCACCGCCATGTGCCAGAGGAGAAGTCCGCTGCTCTGCAGGATGTTTCAAGGATGGGGCCCATCAACGCAGCAAGAGAGGCAATCTGTGTGCGGGAGATCTTCACCTACTTTTTGAAAAGCTGTTCTCTAACACCATAGACTACACTATGCACAACCAAAGGCTCTTTTAAGAGCCATTCACATTGCAATAAGAGTATTCTTCCATTTACTTAGCTATGTCAACTGCAGTTATTCAGTTCCCAATTTCTCTCCCTTTGATTCTACTTCTCAGGTGATGGTGCTGTTTAGGTAAGGGTGTGATGTCTGTACAAAAACAAAACAGGCTATTTTAAATCACCCATATTGAAAACATGTAGAACATGTAGACACCCTATAACCCACACCGACACACTCATGTATCAATCTGATTGATGGATTGTGTTGCGGAGTAATGTGGCTCCTTCCACCTTCATAGAACAGGTAAGACGGCCAACCATGGAGAATAGTAAGACACTTCATTATTTCTATAACTATGCTATATTGTTTTTCCTCGTGTGTCCGTTCATGTTTTTCAGCATAAAGAACTCTGCCGCCACTTAGTGTGGTATGGACACCAGGTGAGGCCACACCTAGATTCCTGTTGAACACGGTCTCTTTTAACTACTTTATTTTCTCAATAACAGTCTCTCTCCTTAACTTCATCCTCCTCTCTTCACCCTAAATCCTCTAGGTTATATCAGCTGTGTCGGTGAACCCCTCCTGCATTGGAACTGGCTACATAGAGGCCACAGCATGATCAGAGGTGAGAGATCACTTGGTCAGGTCAACAGGAAGTATTATTAAAGAGATACTTTACATTGAAATACAGATAGAGATGCAGTAGTCCCAGAGTTAATGATCCAAGGTCAGTTTTGCACCTCATGATTATTATGACTAACAATGTTAGAATAAAAAATAAAAACAAGGCTTAAACATGCTCTCTCCACCTGTCTCTCGTCTGCAGATATGTTTTGATGTGAGAGGATGCCGACCCGCAGACCTATCATCGCCACCTCACCCACTTTTAAGATCGCCTTTGGGCTGACTAGAGACACTATTATGTAATTGTGATGAACTGAGAGAATATTTGGGTTGCACTGTGATTCATTAATCATATGGTGCCTTCCCTGCTCCTATGTTCTTACCTCTTTCCCTTTCTGTCTTTTACACCTCTCTCGCCACCTCTTTCTTCATCTGTTTTTATAATGCACAAGAGATGTGCATTGAAGTACAGTTTGAACTTGTATTTATAATGCATGTATTTATAACACTTCTTTCAATAATGCGTTTCACATTCTCTACTGGTTGAAATTAGGTCTCATTTGAGGAAACACTACACCTAACCTGTTTAACAGATGCAGACGAAGGGTGTTAGATATTGACATGAACCGGTTTTAGAGTATTTACATGATGCATAGGAAGTGTAGTGTACTGTTTTTTAAATTATATTTCTGTATGTATGAATTACAAATCAGCCTTTTAATTAGTTCAATCCTGTTTCTAGTCTATTAGTTTCAATGTGTAACAATTGATGTCCCAGGACTAAGATTGGTAAACACTGTTGAAGTGTATAATTGTAATAAATACATACATGCAGACTCAGCATCATTCAAAGACTGGAATTTGTGACTCCTGGTAGTGGATAAGACATTCATACATGAACTGCACCTTTATTTGTCAAGGTAGAGTACATGATCAGTGAATATATTAAATGTACAGGCTACAATGTGAGGATCTCATGCATGGTAATTACTACATGTAAATACGACTTGCATCCTTGGCACAAAGTTATATTCTACTTAATCCATAGGCTTCATTAATGTCATTCAGACTGTTTTGAAGTTGATACAACTGTCTATGATAGCTGAGGTTTATAGGTAGGTTCTGAACTAATATGTATACCAAACGTTTGGGCCCATACACAGATCAGCTATATAGCTAGCTACACATCCATAGGGCATACAGGTATTTTTATCCTCCACTGCACAATAAGCAAGAACATAACTAGCTACTTTATTTAATCTATCTGCATTGCATGGCAATTATAAGCAAGGCAAGCTTACAAAATAGTACATTCAATTTGCAGTAAATGCTTTAGCTAGCTAGAAAATGTACATCCACTGTTTCACAAGACAATAGCCTGGTTTGCTGGTTGCTTCAGAATTAGAATTTCATACTCATGTCACAACATCATAAAGCTTGCCAGCGAACTGGCGTATGTTAGCGAAATGTCGCATACATGGTGCAACATCCAGGCACACAGGAAGCACCAGGATTCTCTGCGAGAGAGACTGAAGAGGCGGCAGAAAGACCCCACACAACTCGGTACAGGTCGCATTTCCAATGTAATGCTTGCAACATTGCGTTGCAGAGGCAGTTGCAGTCCGTTCTGTGTGGTGCATACGTTGGATTTATCGAACGTATGTATCAAACTGTATGCCTAGACGGCTTGGCATGTAGTGAACGTTGAACTTTGCACACAGGGTTGCGTCAATCGAATCTGGTATCAGGATAAATATGACATTGAGTCACCGATTGTATACTATGTATTTTTTATTAGCTAAGCAATGAGTGGTAAATGCAATTTTTGTATATACGGGTTCGCTGTAACACCACACAGGGTAGAACAGAGAACTGACTTGTTCCTGAGTTATTATAATATACTCTGACAGAAGTAGTTCCTGCTTCCGAGCTGGCCTGTCAGAGTAGAGACTGGGCGTGGTTTAAACTCACTCAGCCTATCGTTGATTGTTGGCGCCCGAGCTGGTCCCAGCCCCCTAGCCCCCCACAGTTGTTGTTTTGTTTTTTATAGTGTTCACGTTTATCGTCTTTATTAAACATAGTGAACACTAACCAAGCTGCGCTTTGGTCCTCTCCTTCGTCCACAGAAGAAAGCTGTTACACAGAGAGCCCTTATATACGAAAATTGCATTTACCACTTATTGCTTAGCTAATAAAAATACATAGTATACAATCGGTGACTCAATGTCATATTTATCCTGATACCAGATTTGAATTGACAGAAGGAAGATGGACAATAAGAAGTAATGTTACTGTTTGTGCATTGTCTGTGGACCCATCGTTATATGGTCCAGATACTAGTGATTGTGAGTGAGCAAAGCTCTTAGTCTGCATAAGCACTGTTGTTACTGCCAATGTGATTTACAACTTGGTGGTTATCTTTTCTCAGAGGTGGGAGGCAGCAATGCTGAAGAGGCTGCTGCATGGCATGAACGTCCCTCCAGAGCCCCCCAGGAAGAGGCTGAAGTAGAGGAGAGACTCCTGGGATATCTGTCTGACCTGAGCCTCTCACTGCCTACTGATTCATCTGACCATCACTGATGAGCTCGACAGTGTAAGGTCTACTATATTTGCATAGACAAGTACAGAACAACAATAGAAAGTAGAAGCAGCAGAGCGAGAAGGTACAGTAGAACCCGGAAGAGGAAAGGGAAATAGATGGAACCCAAGTGTGTGTTATAGATGAGCAGAGTGATCCTGGAGCTGCTGAACACCAGCACAGCTAAAGAACAGTCCATTGTTGAGGAGTTCCGGTCGCGCTCAGGTCCAGGAGTTCTTTGGCCATGGGACCAGAAAGGAGTGTATGCGGTCCAGATTCACACCCCAGGCTTGCACCGAGCAGCATTTCCGGTCAGTGCAGCACTTCCGGTCAGTGCATCTACACAGTCTTAGATATACTCTCCAAAATATGTATTGTTCTTGATGAATCAAGAAATCCCTTTTTTCTTTACCTCGTCTTTTATTCTATACTTAATTTTTATCATCCCCTCCACAAAAAGATTGTTGTGCTGGTTGAATCTCTAAGCGCTCTCTCCATTCTCATTGGAGCTCTCTCTATTCAATCACTTATGTGTCTTATGATTGGCTGATCTATCTTTTTTGTTGTTGTCCTACCCTATTGACTAAGCCCAAGTCTTCTCTCCCCTCTCTGACGCATCACCAACAAGCATACAGACGAGAGTCTGGAAGACTGCTCTTTCCTCAGCACCTGTTTCCACATGGACACCTGTAAATACAGTATGTGCACTAGGGGATCGACAGCCTCCAGAGGCAGAGGGGGGTCTGATGGGTTCCCAAGTTTGGGACATGGAGGTGGGACTATACCAGGGGGAAGAAGACAGCAACGTGGGGAAACTGTTCCCCTCTCAGGTGAGAGAAGAGGAGGAATAGAGGGAAGGGAAAAGGGGAGGCTTATGAAAAGGAAGGAGGGAGAGACTGGTGGGGGGTATTTTGGTACACGTCTCTACAGGTTTGGATTTTCTAAATTCATATACTTTCGTAAACCCCAAAGGGGGACATAAAAAAGTAAAAGTAGTCAGATGTGGTTCTTAGGCAGTCTGATGCTGCAGTTCGATCCAGCCTGATCCGGTTTTGTCCCACATCACAGTGGATCTGTTGTGGCATCCGTGTCCTGGAAAAGTTATCTGTGGTGATGGCCGACCCTCCCTGTGACATCCACATGGGGCTGCCCTATGGAACTCTGACAGACATCAAGATAAGGAAGCTCCACACCCCTTTCCTACAGGACGACGGCCTCCTATTCCTCTGGGTGACAGGCAGGTACCTCCACTACCTCCACCAATCAGATATGAGTGGAATAGTGCGTTACTAATCGACCAATCAGCTGCCAGGAGAGCAGTACAAGCTAATGAACATGCACTACAGCAGAAAGGGTCTGACAGTGCGGTTTAATGATAGAAGCCTTAAACTCCTGATTTTGGATGATGTTGATTGGTGCTTTGATTGACAACTTTCACTTAGAATTTACAATAGACTGTTTTAATCTCCATGTTTCTCCCTAGCTCTTTTCTTTAGGGCTATGGCGTTGTGTGTAGAATGTGTTTCTTTTGGGGTGAGTCTCTTTATTCATTAAACTTTGTGACAGTTGACTTACTTACTGGCCCAATCTGACTGTGGGTCTTCCCCTTGCTTTCTCTCGTAGCGATGAGCGTGTTGATGAGATCATTTGGTTGAAGACCAACCAGTTACAGCGATTTTGATATGTATTGTGATATGTTGTGCGGCATCATACCTCTTATCTGAGTCTGGGCTCAGCTTTGGGCAGTTTGGTGCAGTCAGTTTTGTGTATTTACTGTTATTATGGTGTGTGTGTGTACGTGTAGGTAGATGTGACTGAAAGCCCCAGGGATTCAATAGTGCTGGACTGTGATGTCATTGTGGCCAAGGTCAGGGGTCAAACACAATGAATCCATTTGATGTGACATTCCCATCCCAAGAGAGCCCTGATTTGTTTTAACTCAACCCTCTCCTATATCTCCCTCTTTGTCTCTACCTCTCTCTTTCTCCTATCTTAGGTGCATTCCATCAACCACAAGCCAAATGAGATCTGTGGGATGATTGATACTTTCACCTGGTACCCAGGAGATTGAGCTCTCTGGCAGACCTCACAATGTCCAACCCAACTTGTACGTGTCTCTGTATTTATTGTATGTTGCTATTTTTCTAAGCTGCATTTATTTTCTTTCGCTCTCTCTCTCTCTCGCTCAGGGTAACTCTTGCCTATCAAATTGGAGGGCATGCACCTAAGATACCTCTTGAACCCTGATCACCTCTTGGACCCTGACGTTGTGGCTCGCTTCAGGAAGTGCCACCCAGACGGAGTCATTTGCAAACCAAAGAACATGTAGAGGACTGTCTTCAGTTTATTCATCTTTTGTACCAATTACAATATTTTGTAATGAATAAGGTTGAAAGAAAAATATCTTCATTAGATATTTGCACATTTCACAATATCAAGCTAAGTTAATCCACCAAAACATTTTAGTATGCAAATTATTTTTTGTATTACATTTGTTAGTAGTACATTTCAGCCATTCCCATTACAACAAGAATAGAGTAAAATGTTGGGATCTTTGATTTCCATTCAAATGGTTGAACATTGGGCAAATCATCAATGTTTTTGTCACCATTATTGGGGATTATTGCATTTTATTTTTATTTATTTTATTTCACCTTTATTTAACCAGGTAGGCTAGTTGAGAACAAGTTCTCATTTGCAACTGCGACCTGGCCAAGATAAAGCATAGCAGTGTGAACAGACAACACAGAGTTACACATGGAGTAAACAATTAACTAGTCAATAACACAGTAGAAAAAAATGGGCAATCTATATACAATGTGTGCAAAAGGCATGAGGAGGTAGGCGAATAATACAATTTTGCAGATTAACACTGGAGTGATAAATGATCAGATGGGCATGTACAGGTAGAGATATTGGTGATATTGGTGTGCAAAAGAGCAGAAAAGTAAATAAATAAAAACAGTATAAAAACAGTATGGGAATGAGGCAGGTGAATAAGGGTGAGCTATTTACCTATAGACTATGTACAGCTGCAGCGATCGGTTAGCTGCTCGGATAGCTGATGTTTGAAGTTGGTGAGGGAGATAAAAGTCTCCAACTTCAGCGATTTTGCAATTCGTTCCAGTCACAGGCAGCAGAGTACTGGAACGAAAGGCGGCCAAATGAGGTGTTGGCTTTAGGGATGATCAGTGAGATACACCTGCTGGAGCGCGTGCTACGGATGGGTGTTGCCATCGTGACCAGTGAACTGAGATAAGGCGGAGCTTTACCTAGCATGGACTTGTAAATGACCTGGAGCCAGTGGGTCTGGCGACGAATATGTAGTGAGGGCCAGCCGACTAGAGCATACAAGTCGCAGTGGTGGGTGGTATAAGGTGCTTTAGTGACAAAACGGATGGCACTATTCTCACCCCTTGACTTTCTCCACATTTTGTTGTTACAAAGTGGGATTACAATTGATTAAATTGTCATTTTTGTCAACAGTATGCAAAATACTCTGTCAAAGTGGAAGAAAATTTAAACAATGTTTTTTATTAATGCAAAATCAAATATTCCGATTTTAGATAAGTATATTAACCCCCTAAGTCAATACATGTTTGACTCACCTTTGGCAGTGATCACAGCTATGAGTCTTTTTCTTGGTAAATGTCCAAGAGCTTTGAAACCTGGATCCTATACTATTTGTAAGGTTTTCCTGATTTCAGTCTGCTTTCCAACAGATACTGGGAGACAAATCCACCTTTCAGCAGGACAATAAACCTAAAACGCAAGGCTAAATATACGCTGGCGATACTTACCAAGACGACATTGAATGTTCCCGAGTGACCTAGTTACAGTTTTGACTTAAATCGTCTTGAAAGTGTACGGCGTGCCTTAAATGTATTGTGGAGTAAGTACTATGTGGATCCATCCTCAGTTTTCTATCACAGCCATTTAACTCCAACTGGTTTAAAATCACCATTGGCCTCATGGTGAAATCCCTGAGCGGTTTCCTTCCTCTCCGTCAACTGAGTTGGTGACTGGGTGTATTGATACACCATCAAAAGGATATTCAACTTATTATTTTTCGCCACTAACCAATTGGTGCCCTTCGTGAGGTATTGGAAAACCTCCCGTGTCTTTGTGGTTGAAATTCACTGCGCGACTGAGGGACTTTACAGATAATTGTATGTGTGGGGTACAGTGATGAGGTAGTCATAAAAAAAAGTTACATTTATTGCACACAGGATGTCTGACTTGTTTTTATTCCTGGAGTTATTTCAAATGCTTTGAAGACTTAACGCAGGACAGTTCAGCTTTTCATTTTTAATTCATATTCATCCACTTTGACATTATGGGGTATTGTGTGTAGACCAGTGACCCCCAAATCTACATTTAATTTTAAATTCAGGCCGTAACA
Source organism: Oncorhynchus keta (assembly GCF_023373465.1). Lineage (NCBI taxonomy): Eukaryota > Metazoa > Chordata > Actinopteri > Salmoniformes > Salmonidae > Oncorhynchus > Oncorhynchus keta. The sequence goes on along the minus strand of NC_068433.1, from coordinate 23,429,616 downwards.
ACAACATGTGGAAAAAGTCCAGGAGTGTGAATACTTTAAAGCCCTGTACATTCTTCTCACCAAACCCCCAGAAGTGGTGTCAGTGAGATGCTATTACCTCATCACTCATACAACTATTTCTCAATTTGTATCTAGAACTTAGATTTCTACAAACACAACACAATTAGAAGTAATGTGTCAGTGACATGTCCTTAAAGTAGTATGTGAAGCATCTGTTGACTTTCTGGTCACTTCATTGATGTTCACCAGAACATGAGAAGTCAGTCAAGGTAAAAGCTGCATGTAAGATGGAGAGGGCAATGCTGCCAAATAAAGTGTAGACTCAGTCAGTTAGGCAGGGCACTACTAGAAGATCGCTGGCACCAACATTCATTTCACCTTGGAAATGTTTCAGAAGGCACTCTCGCACATCGGAGCTATCTTTGTTGCAGGTGCATGGTAACCGCTGAATAAAGTGAGGGGGAAAAGAAGAAACCCGCACACTGCTCTTTATTCAACTTTACGTATCGGCCTCGAGGCCTTCGTCAGAGCTTTGGAAATGTTTAAATTAAGTTTTTTTTTTTTTTACAAGGCACAAACTCTGAAACTCATTACTGTCTTTATCAGCTAATCTGATCAAATCTAGTTACCATGTTTTTCTCAGCAACACTGTCAGGATATTTTTATTTAAAAAGCCTGTATTTAAAGTTGGGAGTGCTGACATTCTTACGCACGTACTCCACACACGTACATTGTAATATTGTTGTATGGTGGTATTATACATTTAGCATTGTAGGTATGTATTGGTGTAATAATGTTATATGATGTACTGTTTTATCTTTTATGTGTGATTTTAAGTGCCTTAATGTGTTTGGACTCCAGGAAGAGTAGCTGCTGCCTTGGTAGCAGCTAATGGGGATCCCTAACACATACAAATACAAATCATATTCACCAGCTAGTATTTTAAAGACACGACTGTTTGCAGTTTGTGGTCTTTTACCTGGCCCTAGACCAAACCAACACAGTCATTTACACCCCAACACACACACTGGAAAAAAAGGAATGTAGAAATAAAAAGGGTGGGCAGAAAAACAAAAGGAAAATAATGCACTTAGTGTGATAACGTTGTAAACATTTCTCCATTACATGTCTCCACCTCCACTAGCTACATTAGCAGAGCATTTAGTCTTTCTCTGTCGTGAAGAACTCAATCTGCTGTGATTATATTCCTCCTTTCACAGTCATCTCTGAAGGGAGAGTTGAGAACGATGTATTTATGCACCACTGAGTAGGTGAAGTCTCAGTCCTTCGCATTCAACTTCTGCCCCATTCCCCGTTCTGTTGAGCTAGAATAATGGCTGTCATAGTGGAGGGGTGAGAGTTCATTTTTCGGGGTGGTGATGATGATGATTGGACAAGCCCAGGCAGTCCCTCCCGGATTCAGTCTATATTCTTCCATTTGATGCCTAATGAACACTACCCAGGCTTGTCGAGGCTGCTCTTACTCAGCAGGTTGCGTCCACTGCGTTGAAGTTGCTGTCCATCTGGTGTCTAAAGGAGAGGCGAGCCTTGGTGGAGAAGTAGATCTGGGATCCACTCAGGCTGCTACCGCCCTCGCCCTGGCTACCACACGACACCGTAGACGACAGGCGAGGCTTCATCTCCTCTCTGGGGACTGGAGGGACGGAGCGAGGTGGCGTAAGATGAGGCGACGAAGAGAGAAGACAGGGGGTTTATTGAACCGCTAGCACACAACGTTTCAGAATCTTTTCTTTGGCATGTCTCTACATTGTATGGGATGATTTGATAATGTGATTTAACATAGCTAATGGTACGAATGATCCCTCAGACATCTTTAATGTAATGCAAATATAACATGACATGCACTGATTTGACATTATAATAATATAAACATCTAATAGAAGATATCCATTATGAAGTTATGGGTGGAATTAATGAGCAAATTATTGATTGACAGTTATAGTATTGGGAGGTTGACATTATGGACTACTATTAGTAGAGCCCCAAGCATTTCTTTAACGCGACCTAACTGACATTCCTGGTTATATCAGATCACTTGTTTCAACATGTATTCCAATATACGGTATGTGTTTGATAATCATGAGTGCAGCCTTGGGAAGTTATTCTGACATAATGATAATGTATGTAATAGCGTATGTAATGGAATGGATAACTGTTATATGCATATTTTGGGGTAGCCTAGTGGTTAGAGTGTTGGACTTGTAACTGGAAGGTTGCAAGTTCAAACCCCCGAGCTGACAAGGTACAAATCTGTCGTTCTGCCCCAGAACAGGCAGTTAACCCACTGTTCCTAGATCCCTATTTAAAATAAGGATTTGTTCTTAACTGACTTGCCTAGTTAAATAAAGGTAAAATAAAAATAAATAAAAAAGAAAGTACTATGAAATGGAAGTAGTTCTCTCACCTGCAGGTGGGGGGCACTGTTTAGCCTTGCATCGTTCCTTACAGCGTCTGTACCAGGAGAAGCACTTGAGGACCTTCCCACCCATGCCTGGAGCTGAGGAGGTCTGAGAGAGAGAGAGAGAGAGAATGAAATAAATATTTTACTATTTTTTAATTGCTATCTTGTAGTTGCACAGCTTTTACACATCAGCTTTGTCTTAATTGCCTAGGCATTTGTTTGTTTGGAATTACTACTTAGAATCAATTACTCATTTCAAATCACAAGATAACATAACCCACAACCACAAATAACCCACAACCACAAATAACTCTTAGCCAACGGATTAGCCTAAATAATAAAACAATTATCAACAGCAAGAAAAAACACGGCCATCTGCTATCAATGAACCTTTATTAACCAGACAATTACTGAGACGATGTGTCTTTATCTCATCATCACTCACAGGGTTGCCATAATGGTATTAGTCTGGTCTAGTACACTAATCCAGTGGAATTAGTCCAGTAATGTCACTATGAGGGGACAAAAAAATATGAAATGATCTGATGACACCGCGATGACTGAGGAGGCTTAGCTAATCTCTGTCTTGTCTCTTGTCAACAGTAGACGAGCATTCACACAAACACACATACAGTTGAAGACAGAAGTTTACATACACCTAAGAAAAATACATTTAAACTCAGTTTAACAATTCCTGACATTTAATCCTTGTGAAAATTCAATTTCTTAGGTCAGTTAGGGTCTCCACTTTATTTTAAGAATGTGAAATGTCAGGATAATAGTAGAGAGAATGATTTATTTCAGCTTTCATTTCTTTCATCACATTCCAAGTGGGTCAGAAGTTTACATACACTCAATTATCCTTTGGTAGCATTGCCTTTAAATTGTTTAACTTGGGTCAAGTGTTTAGGGTAGTCTTCCACAAGCTTCCCACATTAAGTTGGGTGAATTTTGGCCCATTCCTCCTGACAGAGCTGATGTAACCGAGCCAGGTTTGTAAGGCCTCCTTGCTCGCACACGCTTTTTCAGTTCTGCCCACACATTTTCTATAGGATTGAGGTCAGGGCTTTGTGATGGCCACTCCAATACCTCGACTTTGTCGTCCTTAAGCCATTTTGCCACAACTTTGGAAGTATGCTTGGGGTTATTGTCCATTTGGAAGACCCATTTGCGACCAAGCTTTAACTTCCTGACTGATGTCTTGAAATATTGCTTCAATATATCCACGTAATATTCATGCCTCATAAAGCCATCTATTTTGTGAAGTGCACCAGGCCCTCCTGCAGCAAAGCACCCCCACAACATGATGCCTCCACCCCGTGCTTCATGGTTGGGATGGTGTTCTTCGGCTTGCAAGCCTCCCCCTTTTCCTCCAAACATAACGATGGTCATTATGGCCAAACAGTTATATTTTTGTTTCATCAGACCAGGGGACATTTCTCCAAAAAGTACAATCTTTGTCCCCATGTGCAGTTGCAAACCCGTAGTCTGGCTTTTTTATGCCGGTTTTGGAGCAGTGGCTTCTTCCTTGCTGAGCGGCCTTTCAGGTTATGTCGATATAGGACTAGTTTTACTGTGGATATAGATACTTTTGTTCCTGTTTCCTCCAGAATCTTCACAAGGTCCTTTGCTGTTGTTCTGGGATTGATTTGCATATTTCGCACCAAAGTACGTTCATTCATCTCTAGGAGACAGAACGCGTCTCCTTCCTGAGCTGTTTGACAGTTGCGTGGTCCGATGGTGTTTATACTTCCGTAATGTTGTTTGTACAGATGAACGTGGTACCTTCAGGCGTTTGGAAATTGCTCCCAAGGATGAACCAGACTTGCAGAGGTGTAGACATTTTTCCTGAGGTCTTGGCTGATATCTTTTGATTTTCCCATGATGTCAAGCAAAGAGGCACTGAGTTTGAAGGTAGGCCTTGAAATACATCCACAGGTACACCTCCAATTGACTCAAATGTGTCAATTAGCCTATCAGAAGCATCTAAAGCCATGACTATTTTCTACAATTTTCCAAGCTGTTTAAAGGCACAGTCAACTTAGTGTATGTAAACTTCTGACCCACTGGAATTGTGATGCAGCAAGTTATAAGTGAAACAATCTGTCTGTAAACAATTGTTGAACAAATGACTTGTGTCATGCACAAAGTAGATGTCCTAACCGACTTGCTGAAACTATAGTTTGTTAACAGGAAATTTGTGGAGTGGTTGAAAAAACGAGTTTCAATGGCTCCAACCTAAGTATGTAAACTTCCGACTTCAACTGTATGCACACACACACACACACACACACACACACACACACACCTCCTTTGATAATCCAGCAGTTGGACTTCAATGGGCTACAGCAGATAGCTCAAAGGGCTAATTGGATGGAATTACACAGAGGTCACATGACACATACAACACAGACAGGATAAGAGAGGGCAGGCAAATCATGCCATAAAGTATTGTAGGTGCTTAGAGAGATATACTGTTCTGTGGTGTTACCCAAGTCACGTCAAGTCTGTTACTTGTAGGTGTCAATCAATTTTGTTTTTTTACCTTTATTTAACTAGGCAAGTCAGTTAAGAACAAATTCTTATTTTCAATGACGGCCTAGGAACAGTGGGTTAACTGCCTGTTCAGTGGCAGAACGACAGATTTGTAACTTGTCAGCTTGGGGGTTTGAACTTGCAACCTTCCGGTTACTAGTCCAACGCTCTAACCACTAGGCTACCCTGCCGCCCCATGTCATAGAGCCCCGAATTAATGATTCTCAAATGGATTTTGACATGTAATGCATGTATTTGCATTGTAAATGTATACATTGATAAATGTATGCAGGCTAACTGAATACTTTGACTGTATGGATCCATTACAGCTATGCCCATGGCAGTCTATATGTCTTGCTCAGCCCTTTTCCACACCATCTAAACAAAAATATGAATGCAACATGAAAGTGTTGGTTTCCATGATTCACGAGATGAAATACAAGATCCCAGACATGTTCCATATGCACGAAAAGCTTATTTCTCTCAAATTTTGTGCACAAATTTGTTTACATCCCTGTTAGTGAGCATTTCTCCTTTGCCAAGATAATCCATCCACCTGACAAGTGTGGCATATCAAGAAGTTGATTAAACAGCATGCACATTACACAGGTGCACCTTGTGCTGAGGACAACAGACCACTCTAAAAATGTGCAGTGTTGTCACACAACACAATGCCACAGATGTCTAAAGTTTTGAGAGAGCGTGCAATTGGCATGCTGACTACAGGAATGTCCACCAGAGCTGTTGCCAGAGAATAGAATGTTCCTTTCTCTACCATAAGCCGCCTCCAATGTCATTTTAGAGAATTTAGCAGTACGTCCAACCGGCATCACAACCGGCAGGCCACGTGTAACCACGCCAACCCAGAACTTCCACATCCGGCTTCTTCACCTGCGGGATCGTTTGAGACCAGCCACCCGGAAAACTGATTAAACTGAGGTGTATTTCTGTCTGTAATAAAAAAAAAATTGTTGGAGAAAAACTCATTCTGATTGGCTGGGCCTTGCTCCCAAGTGTCTAGGTCTATGCCCTCCCAGGCCCAGTCATGGCTGCGCCCCTGCTCAGTCATGTGAAATCAATAGATTAGGGCCTAATGAATTTATTTAAATGGATTAATTTCCTTATATGAACTGTAAATCAGTAAAGTCGTTGAAATTGTTGTTGTTGCACATCGTTGCAAATTGCATGTTGCGTTTACATTTTTGTTCAGTATAGTTTACAATTGGCATGTTATTCTTCCTAAAGCGTTAACATGTAGAGACAGGCTTTGTTGGCTTGGTGCACACTACCCACCCTACTTTCCTCTCATTGAAGTCACACACATACACGAGCACGCACACAAACTACTTAGCTTCTCACTGAGGTCCCTGATTCGCCAGAAGAGTCCTTTTGCATGTTTTCCCAGCCTGGGTGAAGTGTTACAGATGGCTCGATATAAATGGAAAGGTCATTTTCCGATTGAGCCGACATGCAGCGTGAACGCTAACGTGGAAGATTCAAAAGTAGAGCATTTAGCCTTTGCTAGTCCTGTATTAGCAGATTGATATAGCCGTCTGTAGCGGCAATGAACTAATTGATTACAATTGAAATAGAGTCGAAAGGTTGTACTAAATTGAGTCTGAAGGACTCTCTGGTAAAAACCTTTGAGCAGTCTTAGTTTTCAGCTTTCTATTCCTTCAGTATATCTGAAAATATGTCCCCTGACACTTTAATACTGCCACTTACCTTGTTCCACTGACTTCATGTTTGAAGGCACTGGAATAATTGAATGACTCTCTATTGAAACAATCATATTGCTTTCTATTTTAAAACCTCTCATGGTCTTCCATCATCACAGATCTCCATTTAGCTCCCGCTCTGTGGCAACGTCAGGAGAGGGTGGCGGTGTTGCCAACAAATTGAGGCTTTCCTTGCAAGCCCATGACCACACATAACAGAAGCCTTTCTCTGGACTCTGCTGCAAGTGCAGACATGCAATCTGTAGCAGAAAACCCTCTTGACTGGCGTGGGTGTGTTTCGCTGGCTGTAACACTCACTGGCGTGGGTGTGTTTCGCTGGCTGTAACACTCACTGGCGTGGGTGTGTTTTGCTGCCCCTGCACTCACAGGGACGAGCTCATTTCATAAAGACGTGACAGCTCTCTTACAGTCTCTGAGCGCCTTTGACTCCTAGGGGTCAGGCCAAGGTGGGGGACTCATATCAATTTTCCACTCTGTCGAGAGTTAGTCACGATTAGTGAAAATAGCTTTCAAAAACAACTCTCTTTTCTCTCTCTCACCCTCTCTCCCTTTCTACCCTTTCCCCCAACCCCTCTCTCGTTCTCTGGTATGGCTCTTATCCATATACAGACACAATGAACCCGTTATACTAAGTTAAATGTTGCTCGGCCAAGCTGTAGGAAGTTGTTCAGATAGACAGACTGATCAATTTAACCACTTTGGAATTCCTAAGAGGGAAATAAGGAAATGGTTGAGTTTGTGATAGCACGGAGTTGGGTTAGGACATTGACTATAAAACATACCGTTGTTTTCTATTGTATGGTGTAGTGTACATAGGAGAGTGATGGAAAGAGAGCGGGGTAGGCAGGAAAAATGAACAAATCAGCCTTGTAATGTAGAGCATACATTGGTCAGATTTATTTTCCAGACCTTTCCATGAGCCAAAGCCTAATTCCTTCTTATTTCCGTAAAAACCCTGAAGAAGATCAAAAGCCTAAACGCGTTGTTTCTACTCTTTGCAATAAATACGCTTTTTAAAATGTCATTCCGTTTGTTCTACAAGTGTTGTTGAATCTCCCCTCTACTTCATGGGCCTAAATTTGCACAGAGATAATACATTCGTTGTGTATTAATGACCCACTCAAACACAGTCCTTTTCTCAATCTGGGTCACGCACACAAAATAGACGGTCAGTGGTGAGGAATTTTGGGCCCCGGTCATTACAGCATCTAGTACAGCGAGTCTTTGGCAAAGAACAGCAGTCACAGGGCTTAGAGCAGAACAGCAAAACCAGTCCAGTGGGAGAGAGAGAGAGAGAGAGAGAGAGAGAGAGAGAGAGAGAGAGAGAGAGAGAGAGAGAGAGAGAGAGAGAGAGAGAGAGAGAGAGAGAGAGAGAGAGAGAGAGAGAGAGAGAGAGAGAGAGAGAGAGAGAGAGAGAGAGAGAGAGAGAGAGAGAGGGAGAGAGGGAGAGAGGGAGCGAGAGAGTGAGAGATCATGAGAGAAAAAGAGAGGGGGAAGAGAGAGACAGAGAGGGGATTGGAGGAGGAGAGAGCCTGAGAGGGTGGGAGAAAGTAGAACAGTGCCCACCTAAACAGCAGAGAGAGGGGGGAAGGCTGGAATTGGGCTTTGGGCCTGTTTTCTGTGCCTGTTTTCTGTGCAGGATCCTGCCAGGGCAGAGCACAGTGGTGACGTGAAGGACGTGCAGCTCTGAACGATGTGGTTTTACTAATACACACTGCCTGGTCATTGACTTATTCTGGCAGTTACTGATTGCTCAATATTGCTAAAATACTCATAGGTTGTCTTATCGCCCTATTATTTGTCATAGGGTGTGTGTGTGTGGATTTATCAAATCAAAGTTTATTGGTCACGTACACACTTTGGCAGATGTTATAGCAGTTGCAGTGAAATGCTTATATGTTAAACGCTTATGTACATATACCTATGTATACTTATGACAGGTTACATACAGAACTATACACAGTAAACAACGTAAAACACACATTCTTTGTGTGTGTTCCTACCTGGAATGTAAAATGGTTTGCAGCATGTAACATAACCCGGAAAGTCAGAGTATTTGAGCAAACTCTACAGAAATCTGATTTTCAACCTTTCCTATGTCCATTCCAAGTCTTCAGCCTCTTGGGAGACTTAGTGTCTGTCCCAAATGGCAGCCTATTCCCTATATAGTGCGCTACTTTTGACCAGGGCCCATAGGGCTCAGGTCAAAAGTAGTGTACCATGTAGGGAAGAAGGTGCTATTTGGGACACAGACTTAGAGAACTTGTGGCAGTGAGCCTGGGTCTGTAATAGAGCTCGCCAGCTTGTAGTCCTAAAAAATGGGAATGAGTTACGTTTGGTTTGTTCAGCCATTCCTATGGGGAAAATTAATGGGGATAGAATAGGGTTTTGGAATAAACGCCGAAAATGAGGTCTTAGGTTAACACAGGCTTAGGTGATCTTATATATGTTTTGTTCTATGAGATAATATCAGTCAGTTAACATGACCTTTATGAATTATAAAAGGCTTTGTGCTTTTATAATTTTTTATAATTCATATAACGCTTCAAAACTCACAAAAAATGATGTTAGCTGATGAAGATAATATCATAGAACAAAACGTATAAGATCTCCTAAGCCTGTGTTTACCACAGACGCTATTTTCAGTGTTTTCCAAAATCCCTACAAAACTCCATTCATTTTCCCATAGACTTTGCCCAACAAATCATGGCAGAGTTAGTACCTACAAAAAGACGCCATTACTATTTCTCTCTATGCCCCTGAAAGAAGCAGGGCCCCTGCTCCCTTGGCACGATGACGCACATTTAGGCCTATTGGTGCCCAGTCTGCCCACTAACATTAGAACCCTTACCCATCTCCAAAACAGCTATGGAAATGGGAAGTAATACTCAAACACAACTTTTCTTGCAGTTGTGTCAGATCTTTTTGCATAATTTCCCTCTGGCCATTTTCCAATGTTGAACAACGGTTGGCCTATGGAATTGTACCATGGTTCCAGAAGAGGGCCCCCAACAGGTTGAATGAAGTGACAGAACAACAGAGCAATGTGGGCTAATTGAAGCTTTCAATTAATCAGTGCATCACCGCAATCTCTCTCTCTGCCCCCTTGTTCTCTCTAATATTTTTAAATACCCGGGTTAAATGCATGGGAGTGTGTTTTAATCCCTGTATTTGATTATTCTCAAATACATGCCAATACTTTCCAACCGTATTTCCAAATACAATATTCAACTACTTGTATTTTCAAATAAAAACTATCTGAATGCTTACTTTGAAATGTATGTGAAAAGTAATTGAGAAATTTCAAATAGTATTTGAACCCAGGTCTGGCAGTAACATCATTTGTTTCTGTTCAAACTGTTAGTCTGAAAGAGGAGTTGTGGGTGTAAATAATAAATAAAGGAGTTTTTACATTTTCGTGGAAGAGGGTGTGCTAACACTCTGACAGGAAGTCTATTAATTAATACACCCTTTTCTGTCTAAATAAAGTGTCACGCATAATATAAGTTGTTTTGGAATCATCTGGAGTTGAGTAGAAAGGATTAGTTTGAACTAAGATAGCATTTTCTCATATCCATGCAGGCTCCATGTGTCGCTGAGTTGGAGTGCCGATCCAGGGTCAGTTTAGCCTTTTAGATTATAGCGAATGGACAGGGGGTGGCCTGATCCTAGATCAGCACTCTCACTCTGAGACGCTTGAATACTGGGCCCAGGTTTAAATCATAAAAGCCAAATGAAGGCCCAATATCGAAGTCAACACTGAACAACAATATGACGCTTGCCTATTCTATTCGTTACGCTTTGAACACACCAACAGCGATATTGCGCAAATATTACGCAGCATCGTCTGGATGTGTATGCAACTAAAGTTCAACTTGCACCTTCTGTTACCATTTCTGTCAATCCGTTTCGCATACATTTTGACGCATACGTTCATAACATCCAATGTATGCACCACACCAAACGCACTGCAACTGCCTCTGCAAGGCAAACGCAGAGTTTCATTGGAAATGAATGTGTACCAAAATGCTTAGTACAGACGCACTGTACAGCAAGCCTACAACTCTCATGGGACACTCCCACCCAGACACACCTCCTACAGCCAAGTAAACAGCCACACAGCCCCCCTCTCTATCTCCGAGGCAAGTTACACTTTTCCATAACGTTTAGGCTACCATTTGTCTGTATGTGTTGTGTCCAACCCTCTATTCTGCTTTAAATTCATTAATAGTCTCCTCAAAAGTGTACTGCAGTGAAATAACAATACTGTTCTTATTTATTGAAATTGTAGCTTATGATAAAAGTATGAAAGGCTGTCATTTAAAAACGAAAATGTTAACCTTTAAATAAGCACAATAACCTACCTGATCAGTTGCAACCTTGCAGATCTGGAAGAAAAATGTGCAATTTTCAATTAGGATACCTATTACAGCCGAATCGAATTATTGGTTCCAATTCAATGGTGATTTCACCATTTGCAACTTTGCTTGTTCCACTTTCTGATGTCAGTTCTGCTAACTAAATGCGACCTCCACAAGACTGGGCGCGAGGCGGGCGTTTTATACCGATTGCTAGGTTGATCCTTGCACTGCACTAGATGGCAACATGGAAAGGTTTGCGGAGCGCATGGAGAGCCTGAACTTTAAATAGCTCATCCATGTGGCCCGAGACACGCCTCCCTCACTACCTCCCTCCTTTTCTCAATGTGGTCTTCAACAGTCTATAACAAGTCACAGTTTAGTCACACACAGACAGTAGCAGTGTTTCGGTCAGTAGACCTACTGGATAGTTAGGGATTAGAGGGTGGATATAATTCATTTGGATTTGACACAATTAACAAATAAAGCTGAGAAGATTATAATGCACTAGAGGAGTGAATCGGTGATCTGTGAATAAATGACTGGAGGGATGAATGAATGAACATGGGAATAAAATAGAACAGTACATAGCATGAGACAACGCAAGAAAGAGAGATCACAAAGTCTCTCGCTCTCCTTCTTTCCATGACGAATAAGATTTTCGACAAACGTCAGAGAGATCGTGTACGTATGTGCCTGCATTAACATACCCCTATACCCCCTGGCCTAAACAGATGTAGGATCTTAATTTTAGACAGTTTGCTACAGCAGGAAAATAATCCTGCAGCAACCGGAATTGTAAGGGAAAATCATGTCAAATTTCAAAGTGGAAATGACAAACTTCAGAAGCCTTTTTAAACCTCAAATACACTATAATTTGAACATTTCCTGCATTGCGTGAATGTTTTCCTGCAGCAGGGTGATCAGATTAAGATCCTATATCTGTACCCACTCATCGGATCAAGTCATTTCCTTTCAGCTGATTCCCAACTGTCCCAGTAAGCACGGACAGGTTGGTTGAGTTTGCTCCCCTCCTTGTTTCCAGGAATTCTATGTTCTTGTAACGGCTGTTTGAAGAAGTGGACCAAAGCGCAGCGTGGTAAGTGTTCATGATATTTTAATAGAACTCCGGCCGCAAAACCTAATCCTATAGGGGAGGGTCTGGGTGGGCATCTATCCGCGGTGGCGGCTCTGGTGCGGGGTGTGGACCCCGCTCCACTTTAGGCTTGGCCCACTTAGGTGGCGCCTCTGGAGCGGGGACCTTCGCCGCCGACCCCGGACTGGGGAACCTCTCAGCGGGCCCCGGACAGGAGGGCGACCCTGGCAGCTCCGGACAGGAGGGCGACCCTGGCAGCTCCGGACAGGAGGGTGACCCTGGCAGCTCCGGACAGGACGCAGGCACAGGACTCACCAGGCTGAGGAGACCTACTGGAGGCCTGGTCCTTGGAGGAGGCACAGTATAGACCGGGCTGTGGGGGAGCACTGGAGCTCTGGTGCGTAGTCTTGGCACCACTCTTCCAGGCTGAATGCACAGTCTAGCCCGGCACGTGCGGGGAGCTGGAACAGGCCGCACTGGGTTCTCCTGGCGAACTGGGGAAACCGTGCTTAGAGCCGGCGCAGGATATCCTGGCCCGAGGAGACGCACTGGAGATCTGGAGAGCAGGGCTGGCACAACCCGTCCTGGCTGGATCCTCACTCTAGCCCGGCAGAAGCGGGGAGCTGGGATGTAGCGCACCGGGCTCAGAACGTGTACTGGAGACACCATGCGCTCCACCACATAACACGGTGCCTGACCAGTACGACACCCACCACGGTAAGCTACGGGGAGTTGGCAGAGTCAGGTTGGAGACCTGAGTCAACTCCCCGTGTGCCCCCCCCCCCCAAAACCATTTTTTGGGGGGATGCCTCTTGAGCTTCCTTGCCAGCCGTGTTCCCTCGTAATGTTGCCGCTCAGCCTTAGCTGCCTCCAGTTCCTCCTGTGGACGGCGATACTCCCCAGCCTGCCTCCAGGATATCCTCCCATGTCCAGAAGTCCATTACACCACTCTGCTTGGTCCTTTGGTGGTGGGTAGTTCTGTAACGGCTGTTTGAAGAAGTGGACCAAAGCGCAGCGTGGTAAGTGTTCATGATATCCTAATAGAACTGAACACTGAATAACAACAAAGAGAACGAACGAAACCGAAACAGTTCTGTCTGGTGCAGACACAAAAACAAAAAACAACTACCCACAAAACACAGGTGGGAAAAGGCTACCTAAGTACGGTTCTCAATCAGGGACAACGATAGACAGCTGCCTCTGATTGAGAACCACACCCGGCCAAACACACAGAAATAGAAAACATAGAACACAAAACATAGAATGCCCACCCCAACCCACGCCCTGACCAAACCAAAATAGAGACATGAAAAAGGATCTACGGTCAGGGCGTGACAGGTCTGTATACACCAGCCAGCCAGGCCGGTACCTAGGGAGTCGTGGTGTGCTGTCGTGACATAACGTGAGGGTGTTTACTTGGAAACAAACTTGGAATCCATCTCTGGATCAAATCAAAACAAAAGCTAAGTTAACTACACAAGTTGTATAAACACACCCCATCTTCTGGAACACGTGAGTGGAGGAGAGAGGGAACGGAGGAGAGGACGAATGGAGGAGGGTGTGTATCGTCACCATGGCCCTAACGCAGCTAAACAGTGACTTAAATGGCTCATAACATTTCATAAACGCAAGTGATGATAACGGTGTTACTAATCTTCCAAGAAGTCTCACTCTCAACCAAACACACCTTAATAATATAATTTTACTGCAATGGGCAAAATCAGGGTCACAGACTGTTTCTTGGTAGTCTTAAACAAATCTACTTTGAAACCAAAGTAAACACCTGGTTATGGGCTTAAACGAAAGAAGACACCTGTACCATGTCAGATATAGAGTTGAAATGTATTCCATTTGGAGTTTGCATCCCAATATTACACTTTATATACCTCACAGAAGACTGAAATATAACACAACCGTTTGACATAGAAACACAAGATTTGTGGCTGTAATTTTTTTTTTTACTTAACGTTTATAAATAAATTACTATAAATTATGAATTTGTGAGAAAAAAATGATAACATTCCACCCATGAGGCCACTAGTCATTTGACTGCAGAAAAAAAGAACTACAAGAATGACATCACATCCTCTCTGGTATAATGATGCATTATAATGATCTTGGTTCTGCTATGTGTGACCTGTTCAAATTTCTATTTTATTGCTTTTTATTAGGTCTTTGCATGCAAACCTTATTCAGGCTCATGGTTTATCCAGCCAGGGCTTCTGTATCGCTGTGTGAGGACATGGCTAAAGGACTGGTGGAAAGTTACTTGGACAAATGACAGAGGGAAACGGATTATAATTCGGAGTGACCAACACTAACCCGAAGCAACAGGTAGTATACTCAGGTAGTATACTCAGGTAGTATACTCAGGTAGTATACACCCGTGGTATTGCTCATCTGTCTCTCTCTCTCTCTGTCCCCTCCCCCCTCACTCTTTCTCTCTAAATGTGGGTGAAGGCCAGCCTGCAGCGGGCCATTGTCTCCAGGTAGTATAAGCTCCCAGTCAATCATTAGCTCACCTACATATGTCAGACGTTTCTTTGCGGACCATAGAGTGGGGGTAAAAAGGCTCTTATTCAAAATGAAATGGACCCTTTCTGGTGTTTCATATTACTGTGGCTTGCATCCCAAATGGCACCATATTCCCTACCTAGTGCACTATGTTTGCCCGTCGCCCTATGGGCCCTGATCAAAAGTAGTGCACCATATAGGGTGCCATTTGGGATGCAAATATAGTAAATGGAAGCAATATGGGGAGTGGCAGTTGGCACATAAGCTAAAGACTGTCCAATATTTGCACAGTAACACATTGTTCTGTGCAGTATAAAAACCATCACTGATTCATTCTTTGTGTCCTTGTGAATGTGTCCTCAGCCCCTATTCCCTCTATATACAGTAGTGCACTACCTTTGACTCAAGCCGTGCCAAAAGTAGTACAGTCATGATTGTTAATGTATGACGACCTAATACAATTGTCAATAATTGAGACGAGGGGACTCGAACCACACTTCTGTGGCTCAGAGTCTCCTTGTGACATCAGATACATTCAGTGGGAGGACCAATCGGATGGCAAATAAAAATCTTTTTTTTTAAATGGCAGATAGAAAAATACTGACTTCATCCTCTGTGAATCTTTGGCCCCTCAGCTAGTTAGTCCAGCGTTCTCAGCACTACCATCACGCTTCCACTACCCTCAGTCAGGATAAGAATAGCACTGTTGTAACGTAAATATGTGTCACAAAAAGCAATAAGGGAGGGTAATGTGTTACAAGTCAATGCTACTTGTCACTTCCACTCATCATTTTTTATTTTAACTTTATTTAACTAGGCAAGTCAGTTAATAACAAATTCTTATTTACAATGATGGCCTACCAGGGAACCGTGGGTTAACTGCCTTGTTCAGGGGCAGAACACCAGATTTTTACCTTGCCAGCTCGGGGATTCAATCCAGCAACCTTTTGGTTACTGGCCCAATGCTCCAACCACTAGGCTACCTGCTGCCCCAACTCACTCTCTGCATCCCAAATGGCACCCTATTCCCTACATAGTGCACTGTTTTAGACCAGACCCCTAAAGGCCATGGTCAAAAGTAGTGCACTGTAAAGGAAATAGGGGGCTATTTGGGACGCACTCACAGTCTGCTTCCACGGGAGTGATTTCCTTGTGTGGAAGGAGTGGCCACGACCCTGAGCTAGGGAGAGTTTATAATGGTTTACACAGTGGTTTTATGAGGTGAAGGTCTCTGTGTGGATGTGTTATTGTCACGTAGGCTGTGTCTCAGATGGCACCCTACAGATGTTGGATCTTAATTTGATCACCCTGTTGCAGGAGAACCTTCGTGCAAAGCAGGACATTTAAAACTTGTAGTGTATTTGAGGTTTAGAAAGGCTTCTCAAGTTTGTAATTTCCTCGTTGAAATTTTTTCTTACGAAAAATGTATAAACTCCTACAAAAATGTCCATTAATTATAATCCACATAATAATTCAAATGTCCTGTTACTTTCCTGCTGTAGTAAACTGACTCCAATTAAAATTCTACATCTGTGTTCCCAATATAGCGCATTACTTTTAACCAGGGCTTCGGTCAGACTTGAGCTGACGAAACCGGTCCGATCAAGTCTGGGCCTGTGTGTCTAACAAGTGTTTACTCTTTCACAACCCCTCTCCCCCTCTCTCCCTCTCCACTCCTCCTTCAGACCTCAAGATGTTCCCAACTTCCCACACATTCAGGCTCTTGTGGGTTCTGGCAAGGGGGGGTCGGGATAAGGGGACCTGTGGGACAAGCCGGTTGATGACGCCCTTGACTGGTTCTTGTGTACAGCAGCTTGAGAACATGTCCCCCTCCCTCCGTTCCCCCTTTTCCACCCATCTCTCTCCCCCTCTTCCTCTCTCTCCTCTCACTGTCCCTTCGGCTCCTTTTACTCCACTTCAGTCCCCAACTCTCTCTCCCGACCTCTTCTATCCTCGACGGTTCCTTTGTGGCATTGGAACAAATAGAACAGAAAACACAGATTACAAAACCATCAAACCATATAGGATCCTTCGAGCCACCTGACCACAAATACATGTTGATTATACAACCAACCAACCAACCAGTAAACCAAATAACTATTTACTAGAACTAGAACTGTCCTAGAACTATGAGATCAAATACCAATATCATACATGTGTTTTCTCTCCTGTCGCTTATTGACAACATAGGTCAAATTCCCTAGACCAGGTATTCCCAAACTGGGGTATGCGCAATGCCGTCAGGGGTAAGCCAAATAAAAATGTGATTTTTTTTCTCTTCACTTTTTCAAAAAGTCCATTTATATTTTCCAACGGGGCCATACATTTGGGTGAGTTTTTTTCTCGTTTCTCGCCTGAGTAGCCTCATTTCACTGGTAGCAGGTAGCCTAGTCAAATAATTAACGTCCAATCACATTAACCGTTACTCTCTCGTGGGAATTCCACTATGTACCTGCTGCTCATGTTGGTATCTGTACTGATGGCACAAATGCCATGACAGGGATATAGTGGAGTGGTAACGCGTGTGCAAGCAGTTGCTCCCGACACCACTTGGGTACACTGCAGCATCCACTGAGAAGCTCTTGCTGCCAAGGGAATGCCTGACAGCTTGAAAGATGTTTTGGTTAACTTTGTTAAAGCAAGGCCCCTGAACTCTCGTGTATTTTCTGCACTATGCAATGATATGGGCAGCGACCATGTAACGCTTTTACAACATACAGAAGTGCGCTGGTTATCAAGGGGCAAAGTATTGACACTTTTTTAAATTGAGAGACAAGCTTAAAGTTTTCTTTACTGACCATAATTTTCACTTGTCTGACCGGTTGCCAGATGACAAGTTTCTCACATGACTGGCCTGTCTGGGTGATGTTTTTTCTCACCTGAATCATCCTAATCTAGGATTACAGGGACTCTCCGATACTATATTCAATGTGCGGGACAAAATTGAGGCTATGATTAAGAAGTTGGCGCTCTTCTCTGTCTGCATTAACAAGGACAACACACAGGTCTTTCCATCATTGTATGATTATTTGTGTGCAAATGAACTCAAGCTTACGGACAATGTCAAATGTGACATAGTGAAGCACCTGAGTGAGTTGGGTGGGCAGGTACTTTCCCAAAACGGATGACACAAACAACTGGATTCGTTATCCCTTTCATGCCCTGCCTCCAGTCCACTTACCAATATCTGAACAAGAGAGTCTCATTGAAATTGCAACAAGCGGTTCTGTGAAAATTGAATTGAATCAGAAGCCACTGCCAGATTTCTGGATTGCTCTATACTCTATATTAAGGATCCTGCCTTGGAAAATCGTGCTGTTAAGACACTAATTGCAACCACGTACCTATGTGAGAGTGGATTCTCGGCCCTCACTAGCATGAAAAATAAATACAGGCACAGACTGTGTGTGAAAAATGATTTAAGACTGAGACTCTCTCCAATACAACCCAACATTGCAGTCATTTGCATCCATTCAAGCACACCCTTCTCATTAACCTGTGGTGATTTATTCACAATTTTCATTGAACATATAAGGTTTTATATGTAAGATGGTTAAATAAAGAGCAAAATGATTGATTATTATTATGTGTGCCCTGGTCTTATAAGAGCTCTTTGTCACTTCCCACGAGCCGGTTTGTGACAAAAACTCACACTCATTCTTATGTTTAATAAATGTATTGTTTAGTGTGTGTGACAGGCTTACAATGATGGCAAAAAAACATAATTTGAGAGTGCGCTGACCCTGGTGCTAGAGGGGGTACGCAGCTGGAGGTTGAATGATTGAAGGGGTACGGGACAATAAAACGTTTGGGAACCACTGCCCTAGAGAAGATGGAAAGTAGGAGGAAAGGAAGGAAGCAGAGAAAATATGAAAATATGTTTTTTTTAAAAGAGAAAAGTCAAAAGAACAAGGATCGGTAGCAATCTTCTCCCTTTGTGTCTGCCATTTTGATCAAGGATATTTAAAATGTGCAGCTAACTACATAGCTCAGTTATTATATGTTGTGTGTGTGTGTGTAGTAGGTGGTTGGTTGTGACCAGTTGAAACCGGTTCTGTTCTGCTCCTCTATGTCCGTCTGTGTTCTCGTCTGCTTCGAAGGGTCAATGGGGGAGTCTGTGTACTGTGAGGGGAGTCGGAGTAGGGGGGGTGTATTTGGGAAAGGGGGGTTTGGTGCAAGGGGTTCAGTAGACCTGCTAAATAATGGGTTTTGCTCTGTTCCTTCATGTCTCTATCCACTGGGCACAGACATTGTTTAAAAAGTCTAGTTTTGATTTAATTCAACGTGAAATCAACAAACAATTTCACCATGTCATTGGATTTAGGTGAAAAGTTGGGTGAAGAAAATACAACATTTCCTTACGTTGATGAGTTTTTGAAAACCGCCCTTCCAAAAAATTGTTGAAATTAAGTGGAAACAACATGAATTCAATCAGTTTTTGCCCAGTGGGTGTCTACTTCCTAGGGCCAGAGGGAGAGTCAGCGTCCTGTGGAGGGAGTGGGATGGGGAATGGGGGGAGGTTTTCGGGAAAGTAGGGGTTCAATGCGAAATAATGAGTTCAAAGCAAGAAGTCTCGTCTTCACAATCCACTTACCACACTGGCTAATGCCTAATTGTTTATCCGTTTCTCTCTCACTCTCTCTCATTCTGTTTGTGTGTGAGTCGCATGAGAAGTGGCAGTCAAAGAATGCCCCTTTCCTTCCATCTCGTTCTTTTCCACAGTCCAGTATGTCCTGTGCCTGCTCCCCGCACTCGCCCTGAGGTGTGTGTCACCAACCCAGTGACACACACTGTGCCTCCAGTGCACCTCCAGGGTCCAGTACGCCCTGTTCCTGCTCCTCGCACTCGCCCTGAGGTACGTGTCCCCAGCCCAGTATCACCAGTGCCGGCACCACGCACCAGGCCTACAGTGCGCCTCGGCAGTCCAGAGCCTTCGGCGACAGTACCCAGTCCAGAGCGTCCGGCGGCAGTACCCAGTCCAGAGCGTCCGGCGGCAGTACCCAGTCCAGAGCGTCCGGTACGAGAGCAGTACCCAGTCCAGAGCTTCCGGCGAATGTTCACAGACCGGAACCTCCAACGAGGGGCCATAGTCCGGAGCCTCGAGTGCCGATCCCCAGTCCGGAGTCTCCAGCGACGATCCCCAGCCCGGGGCCTCCAGCGATGATCCACGCAGCGAGGGTCCCCAGCCCGGGGCCTATGGCGAGGATCCGCAGTCCAGAGCCTCCGGCGATGATCCACGGGTCAGTGCTACAAGGGCGGAGGGCTCAGTGTTAAGAAGGGGGCGGCGTCCAGAACCAGAGCCGTCACCGAAGTTAGATGCCTACCCAGACCCTCCCATATAGGTTTAGGTTTGCGGCCGGGAGTCCGCACCTTTGGGGGTGGGTGGTACTGTTACAGTTATCTTTGTTTTCTTTATTATTTTGGTTAGGTCAGTGTGTGACGAGGGTGGTTTGTTTCGTTTTTGCAAGTCTAGGTGTTTATATGTCTGTGGTTGCCTAGATTGGTTCTCAATCAGAGGCAGCTGTTTATCGTTGTCTCTGATTGGGGACCATATTTAGGTAGCCATATTCCTGGGTAGTTTGTGGGTTCTTGTTTAGTTGCCTGTCTGCACTACGCATATTAGCTTCACGGTTTGTTTTGTTGTTTTGTACAGTTTGTTCAGTGTTCTTTCTTTAATTAAAGAAGTATGTACGCTTACCACGCTGCGCCTTGGTCTCCTCCACATGACGACCGTGACAATACCGCTCAGGACACGTTCGGTCTCCAAGAGATGAACGGACTTTGGTGCAAAAAGTCAATCCCAGAACAACAGCAAAGGACCTTGTAAAGATGCTGGAGGAAACAGGTACAAAAGTATCTATATCCACAGTAAAAACGAGTCCTATATCAGCATAACCTGAAAGGCCTGTCAGTAAAGAAGAAGCCACTGCTCCAAAACCGCCATGAAAAAGCCAGACTACGGTTTGCAACTGCACCTGGGGACAAAGATCATACTTTTTGTAGAAATGTCCTCTGGTCTGATGAAACAAAAATAGAACTGTTTGGCCATAATGGCCATCGTTATGTCTGGAGGAAAAAGGGGGAAGGCTTGCAAGCCGAAGAACACCATCCCAACCGTGAAGCACGGGGGTGGCATCATCATGTTGTGGGGGTGCTTTGCTGCAGGAGGGACTGTTGCACTTCACAAAATAGAATTCATTATGAGGACGGAAAATTATGTGGATATATTGAAGCAACATCTCAAGACATCAGGAAGTTAAAGCTTGGTCGCAAATGGGTCTTCCAAATGGACAATGACCCCAAGCATACTTCCAAAGTTGTGGCAAAATGGCTTAAGGACAACAAAGTCAAGGTATTGGAGTGGCCATCACAAAGCCCTGACCTCAATCCTATAGAAAATGTGTGGGCAGAACTGAAAAAGCTTGTGCGAGCAAGGAGGCCTTACAAACCTGACTCAGTTACACCAGCTCTGTCAGGAGGAATGGGCCAAAATTCACCCAACTTATTGTGGGATGCTTGTCGAAGGCTACCCGAAATGTTTGACCCAAGTTAAACAATTTAAAGGCAAGGCAACCAAATACTAATTGAGTGTATGCAAACTTCTGACCCACTGGGAATGTGATGAAAGAAATAAAAGCTGAAATAAATCATTCTCTCTACTATTATTCTGACATTTCACATTCTTAAAATAAAGTGGTGATCTTAGCTGACCTAAGACACATATTTTTTACTGGGATTAAATGTCAGGAAATGTGAAAAACTGATTTAGGTGTATGTAAGGTGTATGTAAACTTCCGACTTCAACTGTATGTGCAGTATTCCTCCCTATCAGTCTGTCATGCACACAGTGGTCTCTCTCTGCTTGTTTTTGTCTTGAGAACATAATCTATATTTATCCCCTTATAGTGCTACTAAGGGTGTTTATCTGGAAAGTTATGTAACAATTACCACGAAGCCACTCGATGGCAAAAAAAAAGCAACTCACTCCTGCCCCAGACAGTCAGTTTTTCCAGCTGTAGTTCTTACCGTCACCACAGGGTTCACTGTGACCTCTGACCTACCCTGACACACAATCGTGGTAGTTCTGGGTGTCTGTATCTAAGTAACCTAACGTAGCATGCGTAAATTAAATGCCTGAGCGGCTTCGGCAAAATCCGGAAGCATCCGGATCAGACTTCAGCTCTTCTCTGCTTTTTAACAGAAAACCGGATGCTTCCAGTTTCCTCCAGCCCCGCTGAGGGTGGTGTCTAACGGAACTAATGAAAGTTCTCCCTTGCTCTCCTATCTCCTCCTCTTTCTGTCTCCTCTCCCATCTTTCTCTCTACCTGCTCTCTCTGTAGCCCTCCGTCCCCTCTCAGACTGTCATCAGATAAGACCTTGTGTGACTTTGCTACTCATAGCCTCTCACACATGTACATGTCAATGTACCTCTTCAGTGTCATGGTCTACTTTCTTAATCCCTTGCCGTTGGTCAAATGGACTCACTTCATTGGCTGCTCTCTCAAGAATCTCAAGGGGGGGGGGGAAGACCCCTGCTTGTTTTATGTTTGTATACACGGGGCATGATGAGGTCTGCTCTGAGGTTCACATGCATCACACACTGCAAAAATACTATGCATTAAAATGAATCATTTGTATGGGGATATGGAGGCCATTGGCTCAACTTACCTCAAAGCACCCTCAAAGCCCACACAGCTACAAGGATGCACTTTCAGGAAACCTATAACACAAATTCATTTGACTTTGTGAAAATCCAGTTTATTATTACCACTTTTCCCCCATGTGGTTTCTTCCTTCACAGACTCCATGAAATGATGACCTCTTCCTAAATATTTGGTCATTATTAATGTTGTGTATGGTTTCCTAGAAACAAGGGGTGGCTCAACATACCCCAATCTCCCCTACAGTTTTGGTGCTTTATCAAGGAATCTTTCTTATAGTTCATTTGTTGTTGTTTTCCATGATGTAACTCAGGGTTAAATTGGGTTAAGATTTTGGTACTGGAGGAGAACCGTTCAGTTGTCTGCCTTCTTCCTGAACTGTTGGCCAGTATTGAATTACCAATAAATACCCAGATCACGAAAACTTCATGACAAAAAGATTTAATAAAAAATAATATGGTTTATTGCTTATTTTTACTATTCTGACTTATCGGATTAAACTAAAGAAGATACAAAAAAAGATAACGTGAAAGAAATGTTTGCTAAAAGGAAATAAAGAATGGAAAATAACTGAACCAACTCGGAGGAACCCGCCGATGACGTACTGTATGATGTTTCCATGGAAAGTCTCGATGCAGAAGTTCCCTCTCTCATTGTTGTCAATAATTCATATAAAAGTCAAACAATTTAATAATTGAACAAACTGGCAGTGGGCAGCCCACATGAAACGACGCAAGAGGTACACGACTATGACAAGAGTTTTGAATCATTTAAGAATGACTATGACATATATTGTGGCTTGATTTGAACACAGTATCAAAAATAGACCATATGCTTTATTCCCAAAAGGGAAGGTTCCTGGCAGATAGGCAGTTGTGTGAAGCTGTAGCAAGTACTCTAGTCCAGGTATGTCATCTGGAACGGGCTGTGGCATGTTTGAGAGTCTGAGAGTCCCGCTGGCGTCACCCTGAAAATAGAAAAACACAAAGGGGAAAAGATAACATGATACACGCATTTAAAAATCACTTTTTGAAAAGGCTACCTCAGATTCTTGTGATGTAGGGAGAGCTATTATTAATATATCGTAACCATGGTTAACGGTTGATCTTTTATGCATTACAGACAAAATACAGTAATTCCCCATGAGTTATTGTAAAGGAATGTGTATCATGAGTCGACAATAGGAAGCGTGCCGTGTGAATAAAGGCACACAGCTTGATCACGTACAGGACCTGCGTGTGTGAACCTCTTCCTGTACGTTCAACCAGGAGCTAAATCTCAGCATGATCTTCAAACAACCACCCATATGATTTGATAATTGTACCCTGAATTTCACTAAGCTGGTCTTTATATTTAAGAAACTTTCGTTGCAACTTCAATCTATTAGGCATCGTGTCTGGTCATCAGATTGTACTCAGGTAATAACACCTTGTTAGTGGCATGTGTGTGGTTTGTTTTCATATTAGCCTGAAAATAGAAATATATTATTCTAACTGTGACCCTCACATTATTACTTTTTGCGCAGAAACAAGTCAGTCAACCATAGAATTAGAACGTTGTCTAATGAATCAATCGTCAACTTTATTCAAATTTATATGGAGTCAACATTGATTCGTCTGTTTACATCTCAGCACCCAGATCCAAACCTTGCATGCTGGTTGACATTGTGTTCTAACGTCAGTCAAATCTCCTTATATGGTAGTCCTCAGACGCAGCCTACACAGCCGTTGGCCACCTGGATGACACAGAAACATTCAATGACACAATCACACATAAATAATGTGTGGTATTTCATTATCTGACCTGGATGCCACACAGGATGAGTTGCAAACTTGAATGTTGTGAAAATTCGGTGCAACTTCCAGCGCGCTTTAAGTTACAGTTTTAACCAGTGGCTAAGTAGGCTACTGTGGCTATTTGATCCTAATGTAGGCCTACAAGAGAGGCCTTCCATTGAAAACAATGGAGAAAATGCATCCTGTAACGTTTTAACATGGACACAGCTGTTCTACCGTTCCGCCTACAGTAGCAGCCAGTGTGTGGTGTTCAATGTGGGCCTACATTCCATGAGAATGAAAATAAACACGCAGGGCTTCACCTGTTTATCCACTTGTCCTTCAGAAAAGGAGGTGACTAAAAATGTGTTGTTTGATGCAAGAAACCGCTTCACAAAATACATTATTATTCCCATACCATTATTACAGAGAATCAGACACATTATGCTATTGGCTATTTAGCTCATGTCTCAAAATACAACCCTGCCCCTTTAAGACAAACCCTGCCCCTTTAAAGACTCGTTACCCGACTCACTTTTGAAATAAGTCTAGAAATGTGCATGTTTTGTGCTCTTGTAGGAAGCAATCACTCCCCTGTTGCTGGCTACAAATGATCTATAACTAGGCAAATAACTCACTAACTAGCAAAGGATATTAACAAAAATGTGTACACGTCTACATGCAGCTCTCGCTTTGATCTCAAAACAAGCTTATCGACTCACGATCGCTCATGCTGTAAACAGTCCAGTTCAAAGTGAATGGTACAGATGTTATGAAGCGTGATCAGATGAATTGTAATTCATTGCAAAGTTCTCTCGTTAACACAGGTGTGAGTGTTGACGAGGACACGAAGCTTCAAAAGGAGGGTGGTGCTTGGAATCAATGTTCTTCCTCTGTCAATCATGGTTACCTGCAAGGAAACACGTGCTGTCATAATTGCTTTGCACAAAAAGGGCTTCACAGGCAAGTATATTGCTGCCAGTAAGATTGCACCTAAATCAACCAATTATCAGATCATCAAGAACTTCAAGGAGATCAGTTCAATTGTTTGCTAAGAAGGCTTCAGGGCGCCCAAGAAAGTCCAGCAAGCGCCAAGAACGTCTCTTAAAGTTGATTCAGCTGTGGGATCGGGGCACCACCAATACAGAGGTTGCTCAGGAATGACAGCAGGTAGGTGTGAGTGCATCTGCACGCACAGTGAGGCGAAGACTTTTGGAGGATAGCCTGGTGCCAAGAAGGGCAGTAAAGAAGCCACTTCTCTCCAGGAAAAACATCAGGGACAGACTGATATTCTGCAAAAGGTACAGGGATTGGACTGCTGAGGACTGGGGTAAAGTCATTTTCTCTGATGAATCCCCTTTCCGATTGTTTGGGGCATCCGGAAAAAAGCTTGTCCTGAGAAGACAAGGTGAGCGCTACCATCAGTCCTGTGTCATGCCAACAGTGAAGCATCCTAAGACCATTCATGTGTGGGGTTGCTTCTCAACCAAGGGAGTGGGCTCACTCACAATTTTGCCTCAGAACACAGCCATGAATAAAGAATGGTACCAACACATCCTCCAAGAGCAACTTCTCTCAACCATCCAGGAACAGTTTGGTGATGAACAATGTCTTTTCCAGCATGATGGAGCACCTTGCCATAAGGCAAAAGTGATAACTAAGTGGTTCGGGGAACAAAACATCAATATTTTGGGTCTATCGCCAGGAAACCCCCCAGACCTTAATCCCATTGAGAACTTGTGGTCAATCCTCAAGAGGCAAGTGGACAAACAAAACCCCACAAATTCTGACAAACTCCAAGCATTGATTATGCAAGAATGGGCTGCCATGTGGCCCAGAAGTTAATTGACAGCATGCCAGGGCAGATTGCAGAGGTCTTGAAAAAGAAGGGTCAACACTGCAAATATTGACTCTTTGCATCAACTACATGTAATTGTCAATAAAAGCCTTTGACACTTATGAAATGCTTGTAATTATACTTCAGTATTCTATAGTAACATCTGACAAAAATATAAAATATCTAAAGACACTGAGGCAGCAGACTTTGTGGAAATTAATATTTGTGTCACTCAAAACTTTTGGCCACGACTGTATCTAGCCATGTTATTGTCCCTCATTGCATTTATTATTACTTTTTTTATTAATTGTCTATTTCTTTCTCTGTCAGTACGCCTTTCACTGTTAGTCATCACCTGCTGTTTACGAAGCACGTGACGAATAAAATGTGTTTGAATTGTTGTATTTCCTTACCAAACTGGTGCCAGTTTAGCCTGGGTACCAGTCTTTTAAGCTAACAGTCCAGTTATTGTAGCCTACTCCGTGTCGAGTATAGGTAGTGGACTGTTCGTTAAAAAATAAACAAATTAAACACTGGTCCACGGACTAGTACAAATGCGGCTCTGTTCGATTTAATCTTTGAGAGATATGTTTTTGAAATCATAATGCATCCTGGGAGTGGAAGACAAATACAGTGGAGGAAGTGCAAGTGGTTCCCCAGTAATAAAAATGGTCAACCATTAAACCCTTACTTCAAGCTGCAATAATATCGTAACTGCTTCTTCCAAAATGATTGGCACCTTTGATTTAAAAAATAAAAACTTTATAAAATAAATACTACAAATACTGAGCTATACTGTATTAAAAAAAAAACACAATTATATACTAATACAATTGCGCCGAGATAAAACGTTTTATTTACAACGAATGAACAAAAAAAATCTAAAGAGGATAACTGCACTTAGTCTTTTTCTATGTTTTATGAGATTGAAGAACATGTTGGGAGGGATTTTAGCCTTTTGGACGGCCCTCTTCAATTCAAACCACAGATTATTTGGGTTTATTTGGGTCCTCTACCAGGCAAGTTTACCAGTGTTCCAGAGTTTTTAAAACGTCAATTGTTGCCCTATATCTTTAAATATATGTTTTGTACACATCACCATTTTGCCTCTTCATTTGGAAGTTCTTTGTCTTTCCCAATGGTGACAAATAATAAAATGTTACCTCATTTTTATACCCCAGTGAAACAGGAAGCCATGAAAGTCCACAATACAGTTCCCAAAACTGAGATTAATTCAAAGTAGAATGTTAATGCAGGTTAAATGTTTAATTTTACTTATAATAATCATTAGGGGTGACAATAATTTAACACCTTTTTTTTTTTGTTAAGAAAATGTCTTTGAGCAACTATTTTAGTATAAAATAATAATTTTGCATAACCAATTATCCAAATGGCTGAACCTAGATGAACTCGGGTCATCTAGGAATGTCCACTTGGTGGCGACAGAGTTCCATCTTCTGGGTTGAGTCTGTCTGAACGATGACTGCTGGCGTGTCATGATCATTGTGATAGTCAAGAGATACTATCATCTCCACAAATCAGACTGCATAGCTTGTTTTATCCCAACACGAAGGTGATTTGTTTTCCAAATGGAACTCTGTCGCCACCAAGTGGACATTCATAGATGACTCCAGTTCAATTGTGCAGTTCTAGCTACCTATCTAGCTAGATCCATTTGGATATGCATCCCACATGTTTCTAATTCAGAGGCAATGACGAAAATCAGTTAACACATTGCAAGGTACCGTCCCCCTCATTTCTAGCACGGTGCTTTCTCGAAGTTGCTCTCCTAAACTTACTGCAGGCCAAACTGTAAAGATGGTGCATTTGGCTGTACAGTTCGACTAGGGGAGGGGTATTGAGTCCTGGCTTTACAAATGATAAACATGACCAAACATTGTATTTCAGAATGTAGGCCAACTCATACCATACTCACCTCGTCAATGGCCATGAACTTTCAAGGTTCTCATTTGAAACCCTTCAACAAACAAAACAACTCCACGACATAATCTTCTGTCGTATCTTATACGCATATTTATCCAGATACTCCATGTAAATAGTTCCATAATTGTTGGAGAGGGTCAACAGCACCGCACGAGACGAAAAAACAATGTATCCAGCCAGGAAAGAAACTTTAGTAACAAGCTGATTGCTGAGCCTGATTCCAGGCTTGTGAAATGAACACCCTGGGGTTTGCAAACCAGAGATGAAAACCTGTGTGTGGGGGTAGGTAATTAGAGACGCTCTAAGGTGGAAATGTATACATAAGCACAATGAACACTTTAAAAAAAATCAACAACATAGTTCAGGCAGTAGGAAGTTCTCTCTCATCCATTTATATGCAGATGGTACAGTCTTATACTCAGCGGGCCCCTCCCCGGATTTTGTGTTTCAATGCTCTACAACAAAGCTTTCTTAGTGTCCAACAAGCTTTCTCTGCCCTTAACCTTGTTCTGAACACCTCCAAAACAAAGGTCATGTGGTTTGGTAAGAAGAATGCTCCTCTTCCCACAGGTGTTATTACTACCTCTGAGGGTTTAGAGATTGAGGTAGTCCCTTCATACAAGTACTTGGGAGTATGGCTAGACGGTACACTGTCCTTCTCCCAGCACATATCAAAGCTGCAGGCTAAAGTTAAATTTAGACTTGGTTTCCTCTATCGTAATCACTCCTCTTTCACCCCAGCTGCCAAACTAACCCTGGTTCAGATGACCATCCTACCCCTGCTAGATTACGGAAACGTGATTTATAGATCTGCAGGTAAGGGTGATCTCGGCTACTGGTTGATGCTTATTTATAAAACCCTCTTAGGGCTCACTCCCCCCTATCTGAGATATCTACTGCAGTCCTCATCCTCCACATACAACAGCCGTTCTGCCAGTCACATCCCTGGGTCGCTCGTCTTTTCAGTTCGCTGCAGCTAGCGACTGGAACGAGCAGCAACAAACACTCAAACGGGACAGTTTTATCTCAATCTCTTCATTCAAAGACTCAATCATGGACACTCTTTACTGACAGTTGTGGGTGGTTTGTGTGATGTGTTGTTGTCTCTACCTTCTTGCCCTTTGTGTTGTTGTCTGTGTCCAATAATGTTTGTACCATGTTTTGTGCTGCTACCATGTTGTGTTGCTGCCATGCTGTGCTGTTGTCTTAGGTCTCTCTATATTATATCTATTTTGAATCCCAGCCCCCGTCCCAGCAGGAGGCCTTTTGCCTTTTGGTAGGTCGTCATAGTAAATAAGAATTTGTTCTTAACTGACTTGCCTAGTTAAATAAAGGTTCAAATAACAATAATGAAAAAATAATTGAAACAGACTCCAACTGATTCCAAATAGACTTTATTTGAAAAGAGGAAATACACAAGAAACAGTAGCAGTCATAAACCAGAGTCAACTAAATGCACAAAACTCTATTGAAGGTCTTTCGTGGTGGTAAATGCTTAAAGATACTGTGTTGAATCAATGTTAATAATATATTGGATGTCAACACATGGCAGTGATATTATGTCCTTTAATACAATGTCCAGTGTTTCACTGGAGAAACAACATTTTGCCCTCGAACTCTAGAACAGTGTAAAAAACTGCTCCTTCTTGGTCTGCGAAAAAGTTTTCTCACAGTAAACCACACATGTTGACAGGGTGACTTTTACATGAAATTGGTTGTATAAAACGTGGTAGTGTGAAGGAGGTTACTTTGGTTGAACTCCAGAGGAACGGTTTACTGTGGCGCCTATACTGAAGCCTTCCCAGATAAGAGTTTGACTGCTGTGGTTGTTCTCCTCCTTCTCCTCCTTCTCCTCCTTCTCCTCCTTCTCCTCCTTCTCCTCCCTCTTCTCAAACACCATTCTTTCCTCCTGTCTCCCTCCTCATCTTGGCTCTCCCTTTCCCTCCACGCGCTCCCTTCTCTTCCTCACCCTTTCTTTCTCTCTCCCTCTCTTTCTTCCTCTTTGTGTGTCTCTCTCGCTCATCCTCGCTCCTTCCCCCTACACATAGATCTTGACACGACCTTCCTTCACATCGCTCCCTCTCCCCACCCTCTCCCCCTCCCCCTCACACCCAGACCTTACCCTTCCCTTCTCCCTCCCCTCCAGCGCCACTGCCTCCACAGCAGCTCCCTCCCAGGCCAGGGTGCTGTGTGGCGGGCAGGTTCTTGTAGATAGCCCTGGAGTATGGTATAAAGCAGAGCCCCAGCTGGAGGTGGCGGGCCAGGCGGCAGTAGGCGGCCAGAGCCAGGACCAGGAGGGGTGTGACCAGGAGGAAACCCACAACCAGGAGGGCCACACAGCCACCGTCATTCAGCAGGTCCGAGCAGTAGCGCGACGTCCCATGAGGGCGCACCTGGGGAGAGGGACACGGGTCGTATTTTTCCTGATTGTTTGTGTTGCTTACTGTTTTTCACATGGCCGTAAGAATGTTGCACTCAAAGCGAAGAGATTGACAATGTCCCCTGTGACTGTAAAATGACATTGATAATGCATTGTCCATGCAACAGACATGCAGTGGTCTCACACGTTGCTATAACAAGGTAGTTTCTAACAAGCTAAAGCTAATGAGGCTTTCTGTTGGTGTCTTCTCAGAACCGATGGAGACGGTTGGTTTCAGCGCCCGTGATCAGGACAAGTGAAGGATGGAGGAATCAAGGAGGAGACGCAGGGAGACGATTGTGTGTCCCTGGTAGACACAGAGAACATAGCACCCTGACACACGCACACACACACACACACACACACACACACACACACACACACACACACACACACACACACACACACACACACACACACACACACACACACACACACACACACACACACACACACACACACACACACACACACACATACACAGAGAGAGAGACTGAGCAACACTCACAAACCCAATCTGTTTTGTTGACCCCACAAAGAACGAAGAGCCCTTCCATAGATTAAATGTGATTAATTGCCATTCTTATATCACCATCAATACCTATGGTGCTTTACATTTAAAATGGCCACCTGTTGTTGTGGTGTGTGATGCTGCTGGTATGAGGAAGAAGAGGGTGAAGGGGGGGTGACAGAGAATATGTGAGCAATGGACAGGGAAAATGGAGGGGCTGAATTATCCTTCCTTCCCTGTTCTTAAACATCTGCTTATGAAACACATCACAAAGAGCCAAACTTAACCTATTCCAAACTCCACCCTCATTTAACCTATTCCAAACTCCACCCTCATTTAACCTATTCCAAACTCCACCCTCATTTAACCTATTCCAAACTCCACCCTCATTTAACCTATTCCAAACTCCACCCTCATTTAACCTATTCCAAACTCCACCCTCATTTAACCTATTCCAAACTCCACCCTCATTTAACCTATTCCAAACTCCACCCTCATTTAACCTATTCCAAACTCCACCCTCATTTAACCTATTCCAAACTCCACCCTCATTTAACCTATTCCAAACTCCACCCTCATTTAACCTATTCCAAACTCCACCCTCATTTAACCTATTCCAAACTCCACCCTCATTTAACCTATTCCAAACTCCACCCTCATTTAACCTATTCCAAACTCCACCCTCATTTAACCTATTTCAAACTCCACCCTCATTTAACCTATTCCAAACTCCACCCTCATTTAACCTATTCCAAACTCCACCCTCATTTAACCTATTCCAAACTCCACCCTCATTTAACCTATTGCAAGCTCCACCCTCATTTAACCTATTCCAAACTCCACCCTCATTTAACCTATTCCAAACTCCACCCTCATTTAACCTATTCCAAACTCCGCCCTCATTTAACCTATTCCAAACTCCACCCTCATTTAACCTATTCCAAACTCCACCCTCATTTAACCTATTCCAAACTCCACCCTCATTTAAACTATTTCAAACACCACCCTCATTTAAACTATTCCAAACTCCACCCTCATTTAAACTATTTCAAACACCACCCTCATTTAACCTATTCCAAACTCCACCCTCATTTAACCTATTCCAAACTCCACCCTCATTTAACCTATTCCAAACTCCACCCTCATTTAAACTATTCCAAACTCCACCCTCATTTAAACTATTTCAAACTCCACCCTCATTTAAACTATTTCAAACACCACCCTCATTTAAACTGTTCCAAACTCCACCCTCATTTAAACTATTCCAAACTCCACCCTCATTTAAACTATTCCAAACTCCACCCTCATTTAACCTATTCCAAACTCCACCCTCATTTAACCTATTCCAAACTCCACCCTCATTTAAACTATTCCAAACTCCACCCTCATTTAAACTATTTCAAACACCACCCTCATTTAACCTATTCCAAACTCCACCCTCATTTAAACTATTTCAAACACCACCCTCATTTAACCTATTCCATCTCCACCCTCATTTAACCTATTCCAAACTCCACCCTCATTTAAACTATTCCAAACTCCACCCTAATTTTCAGCTAAACTATTCCAAACTTGTGGTGGATGGTGGAGTCCCTCCTGAAATGTCAGCACGCTGTATAACATATTATTACTGGTTTCTTATCTAGTCTGATACTCCTGAGTACCTCTGAAAGGGTAAATTGTTATGACTGTTCTGGCAAACACCACTCACACTGACGCACACACACACACACACACACACACACACACACACACACACACACACACACACACACACACACACACACACACACACACACACACACACACACACACACACACACACACACACACGTTGACACACACACACACACACACACTGACACAGATGAATTATGAATGTGAAATTGAAATAACACATAGGAATTTTGGAAGATGAATGTAAGTATTGCACAAATGCCCTTTACTCTGTGTACACACATACACACACACACCCTTCCTACCGTAGAATGACAGAGGAACCCGAACACCACCATGGCGATGGCGGGGATGAGGATGAGTCCGAACACCAGTCCGGCCAGGCAGGCGTTGATCCCAGCGATGACCAGGTTCTGGGCCGTCACCAGCACCGAGCACGCCCAGCAGTCCAGAGAGCCTCGGAGCTCCAGGGGAGCGTCACTACCACCTCCCCCACTCTCAGCGGCAGAGTACGGGGGAGGCACCACCACGCCGGAGGGGGTCCCCACAGGAGCGCTGGAGGCCAGAGAGTTGGAGTGCTGGAGGTGGTGGTGGTGAGGGTGGTGGTGGTTGAGGGGAGAGAGCTCCTCGGAGAGATCCAGAGCCTGGTGGTGGGCCCCCTTCTCCAGTGTACCGATCACACTCATGGTCAACTAAGGATGGAGGTTAGCACAGGTTGATATGATGTAAACAACACAATGCAATGCTATGTATATAATATGGTCCTTGTTTCTCATTCTGGAGTGAACCAGTCTGTACAACATCGCTCTTTGATGAATGCAAATTGAAACGGCACTGTACTTGCATTGGAAGGACATTTGAAGCCTCTTCCTCTCTTGTCTAATCTCAAACTTGGTCCCCATCCCTCCCTAGATACATCATAGCCGAGGCTCCATCTTCAAAGGCAGTTCACAGGGTCAGTTAGAGGAGTTATCTGCTAGAGGTAGAGGACGGCAGGCTGCGTGGTGCAATCTATAAACGCTCTCCCGTCTTCTATCAGAGCGGGATGGTTATCTGAATGCCAATTGCCAGATGAGGGTGCACAGAGGATGATGATGGATAAGATGAAGAGGAAGGGTAAGAGATGGATGTGTTCATGCGTGTGTGTGTGTGCGTGTTTGTGTATGCTTCTGCACATGCCTGAATGTATTTGTTTATCGTTGGGCTGATAAAAGACTGCAGTTCCTGTCTCGTTAGAAGGAGAAGCATGGTGTAATGTCATGCCCCTTTGTTCAAGACACTGTAAAGGTTTTAGTATGAGTCTTCCAGTATGGTAGAAAAACAACACACAACATCACAATAGACCAAGTTTCAAGGTCCCTCAACTCCTAACTGACATGTCCCATTAACGCTGACAGGATGCCCCCCTCGTGCTAACTAAGCGTTGCCCTAACCAGCCTGAACAATGGACTGAGGTCAGCGGCCAGCCCGCCTTCCAGAAATAACCCCCAGACCTCGGCACCGCAGACTAGAGGGGCCAAAGCCCGGCACTGAACACTGTTTTTTCAAAAGTTGTGTAAAAGTAGTGTATTGAGCAATATTCCACAGGTGCAGGGTACAAGTAATGCCATAGGCATGATAATGCGTTTTGGTAGTTTTCAAGCACACCCATGAGACTTCTAGCAGCTTGAAGAGGGCACGACAACGCCTATTCCCCCTCAGGAGACTGAAAAGATTTGGCGTGTGGTCCTCAGATCCTCAAAAAGTTCTACAGCTGCACCATCGAGAGCATCCTGACTGGTTGCATCACCGCCTGGTATGGCAACTGCACGGCCTCCGACCGCAAGGCACGACAGAGGTTGTTGCTCAGTACATCACTGGGGCCAAGCTTCCTGCCATCCAGGACCTTTATACCGGGCTGTGCCCAAAAAATTGACAAGAACTCCAGCCACCCGAGTCCTAGACTGTTCTCTCTGCTACCGACTATTTACATTGTCCCCACCCCCCATTTTTACACTGCTGCTACTCTCTATACATTATCCATGCATAATCACTTTACCTCGACCTACATGTACATATTACCTCAATTACCTCGACTAACCTGTGCCCCCGCACGTTGACTCTCTACCAGTACCCCCTGTACATAACCTCGCTACTGTTATTTTATTGCTGCCCCTTAATTATTTGTTATTTATTTTTATTTATTTATTGTTCTTTTTTCTTAACTGCATTGTTGGTTTAAAGGCTTGTAAGTAAGCATTTCACGGTAAGGTCGACACTGTTGTATTCGGCGCATGTGACAAAGCAGTGAATGCACATCCAGCACTTCCACAGGTGCAGGAGACAAAATGAATCGTTGAATGTCTCACATTGGTTTTAGCCGGGACAGGAGGTTTTCCTGACCGCATGATAAACTCCTGTCTGTAGGTAGTGGGTATTTGTGGGTTAATGTTTTTTTGTTGTCATGAATCTTGTTCTGGAGGCAGCTCTGTAGAGTGGTCACTAGCTGGCGCAGCCACAAAGTCATCAAATCGGATTTGAAACCTAACCTTAACCACACTGCTAACCATAATGCCAAACCCTAACCTTAAATTAAGACCAAAAAGCAAATGTTGACTTTGCAACTGGCCTACCTAAAGGAAAATCACTCTATTCTGCCTCCAGGACAAGACTCATGACAATAAACGTCAACTGACTCGATAAGTGCTTACTTTACGCTCTACGTCAGTCTCCTATTGTTAAGTGTTGTTCGGGTGTAAGGTCAGGGGTCCAGGAAGAGGGAGACCTGCTCACTCATTGTGTCACGACTTAAAATAGGCCTACACTTGGCCGCTCCATCTGTTTTACACATCCCATGTACTTGTTATTCTTTGAAAAATGACGCGTCATTGTTTCTCATAACTCTGGAGGACACTGATATGAATCTGCTATAGAAATGACTGAATCGTGTCCTGTGGTATTTTCAAATGACCTTCGTCTGTAGCTTCATGGCTACTAATACAACACTGAACTACATTCAACCTGGTCCCTGAACGATTCTCATAATGTATTCTCTAATCTAGAACATACTGACGCAACTCTATTGTCTTCTGACTGGCAGTTGCACACATGTTATCATCGAATGTTATTATGTTGTTGTCTATGTTATTACCTATGCATTTAATTATCAGTGATGTTAACAAGTAGTGTCATTTTAAAATGCTGCTAATTTTCTGAATGCTTTACACAGATATTGGAATGGTTGTGGTCTAAATAGAATGCTTCAGTTAGTTCAACTCCCTCCCTGGGTCTGTACGGTCTCACTCACATTGACGTGCAGCCTGGTAGAGCCTCTCTCTCTTCCTCACTCTTCTCTTCTCCTTTTCGTCTCTCTCCTCCTTCTCTTCTCTTTCTCTTCTTCTCTATTCTCTTCTCTTTCTCTTCTTCTCTCTTCTTCTCTCTTCTCCTTCTCTTCTCTCTTCTCTTCTCTTTCTCTTCTTCTCTCTTCTTCTCTCTTCTCCTTCTCTTCTCTCTTCTCCTTCTCTTCGTTCTTCTCTTTCTCCTTGAAGTTCCAGTGAAACACTCTCTTTCTCCACTTATTCAAGCAGGTGGACAAGCTTTAAATGTTCTCTCTCTCCTGTCTTTCCTCAAATCTCCCCTGCGTTTTGGCTTTGGGTTTTTCCTCTGTATCAGTTCAGATTCCTTCACACTTTCCTGAATGAAGTTGTGACCAGCTCGTGTAGTAGTGGTATGCTGACCTCCTGTAGACGTAATCTCTTGTTGTTTCCTCTCTGCACTGTGAAGGGTCGTCGGTCCGTCAGGGATAAGTCCGTGTCGGTCCCCCTCCCCTATTTCTCAGACTGAAGGGCTTCGTCCTTTCACCTGTTGTTCTCTCCCAGACTGCAGTCGACCTCTCCAGCCTCAGCGTTTTGGGTCTCAGCTCTTTAGAAGTGGCCCAGACCTCTGTACGTCCCTCCGTCAGTCCGTCCCGCCTTCTCCTCCTATTCTCACACTTACTACGTTTGATACAACAGCCCCTCTTGAGGAATTAGACAAGATGCCTTTCTCTCTTACTGACTTCTGCTTCACTCACCCCCCCTCCCTTTCATAACTACTACATCAAGTGCTTGTGCCCCCACCTCACTCCTCTCCCTCTTAACTACTATAACCCGTGCCTGTAAAGCACCCCCTCTCTCTGCTCTCTATCCCTCTGTTATCTGTGTGCAACACTCTGTGTTAGGGGTTGGAGCCAGGCTGCTTCTCTGATAACCTGCGGCGTGATTGAGCCTGTGGCGAGAGGGAGAGAGGGGGAGAAGGAGAGCGGGAGTGTGTATTTAAAGAACTGCTGTGTCGCTGTGGTCTAATCAGCAGCCGGGGATGGAGCAGAGGCTGCATGGTACCACTGACATACCCCACCATGTCACTGACGACCCTAGTTGCTTAGACAAATTCATGTAAAGATGGACATTGGCCCGAGCTTTTATTCTTTTACAAAGATCATCTGTAAGGAAAGTGTAACAAGTGTTGATATTATACTGTACTTACAATGGTAGACCCTAACCCTAACCCCAACCCTAACCCTAACCCTAACCCTAGCTCTAACCCTTGCCCTAGCCCTAACCCTAACCCTCGCTCTATCCCTAA
The DNA here is from genome assembly GCF_023373465.1 of Oncorhynchus keta. Lineage (NCBI taxonomy): Eukaryota > Metazoa > Chordata > Actinopteri > Salmoniformes > Salmonidae > Oncorhynchus > Oncorhynchus keta. The sequence continues at coordinate 23,392,526 of NC_068433.1, read as the reverse complement.
CCCTAGCCTTAACCCTAACCGTAACCCCAACCCTAACCCCAACCTTAGCTCTAACCCTAACCCTAACCCCAACCCTAACCCTAACCCTAACCCTAACCTAACCCTCGCTCTATCCCTAACCCTAGCCTTAACCCTAACCGTAACCCCAACCCTAACCCCAACCTTAGCTCTAACCCTAACCCTAACCCCAACCCTAACCCTAACCCTAGCTCTAACCCTAACCCTAACCCCAACCCCAACCCTAACCCTAACCCTAGCTCTAACCCTAGCCCTTGCCCTAACCCTAACCCTCGCTCTAACCCTTAACCCTAGCCCTAACCCTAACCCTAGCCCTAACCCCAACCCTAGCCCTAACCCTAGCTCTAACCCCAACCCTAGCTCTAACCCTAACCCTAGCTCTAACCCTAACCCTAGCTCTAACCCTAACCCTAGCTCTAACCCTAACCCTAGCTCCAACCCTAACCCTAGATCCAACCCTAACCCTAGCTCCAACACTAACCCGAGCTCCAACCTTAACCCTAGCTCTAACCCTAACCCTAGCTCCAACCCTAACCCTAGCTCTAACCCTAACCCTAGCTCTAACCCTAACCCTAGCTCTAACCCTAACCCTAGCTCCAACCCTAACCCTAGCTCTAACCCTAACCCTAACCCTAGCTCTAACCCTAACCCTAACCCTAGCTCCAACCCTAACCCCAGATCCAACCCTAACCCTAACTCTAACCCTAACCCTAGCTCTAACCCTAACCCTAACTCTAACCCTAACCCTAGCTCTAACCCTAACCCTAGATCAAACCCTAACCCTAACTCTAACCCTAACCCTGGCTCCAACCCGAATCCCAACCCGAGCTCCAACCGTAACCCATGAGTCTGCAGCAGTGGAAGAGAGCGGTGTGAGAGAGCAGCTTCCCACAGCTCTGATAGTGTTCAGGGATGGGTCCTTGATTCCCACTGAGAATCACCAAGAACCCAGATAAAGAAAGACCAGGAACAGAGGGTGAAGGAGGTACAGAGGATGGATGTCATAACAGTTACGTTACGCAGAGATGCAAAAGATGCTAGCTGGGAAGTCCAGAGTGAACGAGAGAAACGCCACAACATGATGAAAAAGACAATATCAGGAATCACGGATCGGGGGGATAATTGGAAGGATCAATGGAACAAGGGAGGAAAAGGGGGATGAAAGGAGAGAGGGGGCAGACAAAGAACTTCTGAACTGATAAGAGAGAGAGAGTGCAGATCACAGAGTAATTACTGTTGTCTGATCGGATTTTCTCCCTCTCTCCCTCTCTCCCTCTCCCCCTTTCTCTCTGTTCTCGCTCTCTTCTCCCCTTTTGAGCTGGTCAGTATTTATTTACCTTGTAAATAGGGCTTTATCCCTGCTTGCTTCTGATATTTGAGTCTATTTTATCTGTATCTGAGCGGAGAAGAGAGGAGTGAAGGGGCAGGAGGGCATGACTGAGAGACGGGGGATCCAAACAGGCTCAAATAGATGAGTTAGAGATACTGTTGATCTTTACCATCTTTTACTGCACACTTCTACTGGGCTTTACATGTTCATGTTTTTTGCTAGCTTCTATAATGCTTATCCGAACCAAGAAAGAAGAAAATGCCTCATCGGTACCATCTTCCACCACTACGCCCAAGAGCCTGCCTTACAGATGTGTCTGCGTCATACACGGCCTGTGGTTTACGCTTATAAAGGTTGGATTATGTAAGAAGAAGCGGAGGATGAATGAGTCGATGGGATGGGAGGAGGGTGGAAGAGAGGGATGTGGTGGATGCAATTCAATCAGAAGTGTTGCTGAAAGAGAGCGTGTTGGAGAGGGAGTGAGAGAAGAAGAAGTAAGCAAATGGAGAAAATAGCTTCTAAAACAAACTGTCATTGCATCTGTGGCAGGGAATAGTCCAGCTTGAAACCTCTCACTGGTTGATTGGGTAATTGCAGCGTTTACATGTGAAAGTGGCCATTTTTTTTTGTCTGTCCAGCCAACTCTTTCTCAAATAGTCTTGCGGAACCTCCATAGTAGACGTGTACGGTTAAGCAACTCCAGTGTAGATTTGGCCTTGTGTTGTAGGTTATTTTCCGACTGAAAGGTGAATTCATCTCCTAAAGTCTGGTGTAAAGCAGACTGAAGCAGGTTTTCCGCAATGATTTTGTCTGTGTTCAGCTGTTAAGGGAATTTTTTATCAATGATGACTAATTATGTATATATTTCAATCAGGACTGACTAATCAGAATACTATTATGTTACTGTATATGTACTAATCAGAATACTATTCTGTATATGTATGAGTTTTCTTTCTTGATCCCAGTACAGAATATAATGTGTGTGAATGTCGTCAAGAGTTAGAACAATGACTGTCTGTTCCTTGGTAGGAATGAACAATATCTTCAGACTGGCTAGAATGCTTATCTACACGAGAAGGCCTTGGCTCGTAAATTATATTTAATTGGTAGGGAGACGGATGTGGGAAGGCTTGAGATACAGCCTTTGTACTGGAACGGAGATGGCACGGGTTGGTACTGGAACCAATTTGTAAGTCGCTCTGGATAAGAGCGTCTGCTAAATGACTTAAATGTAAATGTAAATGTAATGACGTAATTTTCAGTTTATAACCTGTGGTAACCTGTATCGTGTTCAGTACTCTCGTGAATAAAGGCTGCTATTTGACTTTAAGACCGGGCTCTGTCGATCTCTATAAAATAAGGGTCATACAAATTCTTATGAATTGACAGAGTGTTTAATTTTAATTGGGTATTAAAACAGAGGAATTAAATTCCTGCAACATCAGCTCCACCCCGTTTCTCTCCATCTTGAAAAACTCCCCAATATTTGCTGATGTCAAGCATACCCATACCATGATGCCAGTGGTGGTCGGTGCTGTTTAAGACGAGGGAGGACGATCATTTTTTTGATGAGCTTGGCCTTATTTCTTTCACAGCATGGATGACTGTCATTCATTTTCCATTCACCCAGCTCAACGTAACATCGACAGGTTTAGGCTACTACATGATAGTCAAAGTTTCCCTGTACCCATCATGACGTTGCTACATCCTGGCCTATGAATGAAACTTCACAACATACAGTGCCTTTGGAAAGTATTCAGACCCCTTGACTTTTTCCACATTTTGTTACGTTACAGTCTTTTTCTAAAACAATCCTGATCAATCTACACACAATACCACATAATGACAAAGCCAAAACATCTTTTTAGAAATATTACATTTACATACAGTTGAAGTCGGAAGTTTACATACACTTAGGTTGGAGTCATTAAAGCTCGTTTTTCAACCACTCCACAAATTTCTTGTTAAAAAACTATCGTTTTGGGAAGTCGGTTAGGACATCTACTTTGTGCATGACACAAGTCATTTTTCCAACAATTGTTTACAGACAGATTATTTCACTTATAATTCACTGTAATCACAATTCCAGTGGGTCAGAAGTTTACATACACTAAGTTGACTGTGTCTTTAAACAGCTTGGAAAATTCCAGAAAATGATGTCATGGCTTTAGAAGCTTCTGATAGGCTAATTGACATCATTTGAGTCAATTGGAGGTGTACCTGTGGATGTATTTCAAGGCCTACCTTCAAACTCAGTACCTCTTTTATACAGTGAATTATAAGTGAAATAATCTGTCTGTAAACATCTTGGGAAAATCAAAATAAATCAGCCAAATCAAATCAAATCAAACTTTATTTGTCACTTGCGCCGAATACAACAGGTGTAGTAGACCTTACAGTGAAATGCTTACTTACAGGCTCTAACCAATAGTGCAAAAAAAGGCATTAGGTGAACAATAGGTAAGTAAAGAAATAAACAACAGTAAAAAGACAGTAGCGATGGAGGAAACAGGTACAAATGTATCTATATCCACAGTAAAACAAGTCCTATATCGACATAACCTGAAAGGCCGCTCAGCAAGGAAGAAGCCACTGCTCCAAAACAGCCATAAAAAAGCCAGACTACGGTTTGCAACTGCAAATGGGGACAAAGATTGTACTTTTTGGAGAAATGTCCTCTGGTCTGATGAAACAAAAATAGTGTTACGATAAATGAGTGAAGAGGTGTGGAGTCAGGCGCAGAGAGCAAAAGATGTGGCGAAAAACACGCTTTAATGTCCAGGAAAAATAACATGAACAAAAGAAGGAAAACAAATGATCAGAAATAAAAACGGACAGCGCGAAACCCAAAATGCAAACAAAATACACTCAAACACAGAACAGACGAACAAGCCCGCACGAAACAGAAGCGGGCTGAACAAACTATATATAACCCCACCCTAACAACCAAACAGAAACAGGTGATACCAATCAGACAAAACCAAAGGAACACAGAACAACGGATCGGTGATAGCTAGTAGACCGGCGACGACGACCGCCGAGCGCCACCCGAACAAGAAGGAGAGTCACCTTCGGTAATATTGGTGACAAATAGAACTGTTTGGCCAAAATGACCATCGTTATGTTTGGAGGAAAAAGGGGGAGGCTTGCAAGCCGAAGAACACCATCCCAACCGTGAAGCACGGGGATGGCAGCTACTGTTGAGGCTATTGTAGACCTTCATTGCAAAACAGTGTGTTTTAATCAATTATTTGGTGAAGTGAATATATTTAGTATAGTTTTATCTAAAAAGGATAACTTTTTATGTTTCACTATTTTTATTTCACTGAGGAGGATGGTCGTTCTCTTCCTCCTCTGAGGAGCCCACTGTATGATGCAACCAACACCATGCTTGAAAATGAGGCAGTTAATCAGAGATGTGTTGTGTTGGATTTGTCCCAAACATTAGGCTTTGCATTTAGGCCAAAAAGTGTATTGCATTGTCATTTATTTTTCTTCAGTATAACTTTATTGTCTTGTTGGATACAAGATTTTGAATATTTGAGTTCTGTACATTTGTATTCTTCTTTTCACTCTGTCATTTGTCATTATTGTGTAGTCACGACAAGGTTGTTCATCCATCATAAGTTTTCTCCCATCACAGCCATTGAACTCTGCAACTGTTTGAAAATCACCACTGGCCTCATGGTAACATCCCTGAGCAGTTTAATTCCTGTCCACCCCTCAGAAGGACGACTGTATCTTGATGTGTCTGGGTGGTTTTATATATAATTGTGTGTCTAAAACAATTTCCCCCTTGGAACATTAAAAGTAATTATATTCTAATCCACAACATAATTATTAACTTGACCATGCTTAAATATATATTAGATATATGACTTGTTATTGTTACCCATCTACCAATCACTGCCCTTCTTTATGAGGCTTACAAAAAGAGCTCCCTGGTCTTTATAGTTTAATCTGTGCTTGAAATTCAATACTTGACTGAGGGACCTTACAGTTGTTGTATGTATGGGGGACAGAGGAAGGGTTATCATGTCAACATGTACAGTTGAAGTCAGACGTTTACATACACCTTAGCCAAATACATTCAAGCACAGTTTTCACAATTCCTGACATTTAATCCTAGTAAATATTCCCTGTTTCAGGTCAGCTAGGATCACCACTTTATTTTAAGAATGTGAAATGTCAGAATAATAGTAGAGAGAAAGATTTATTTCAGTTTTTATTTCTTTCATCACATTCCCAGTGGGTCATTGTCTTTAAATTCTTTAACTTGGGTCAAACATTTCGGGTAGCCTTCCACAAGCTTCTCACGATAAGTTGGGTGAATTTTGGCCCATTCCTCCTGACAGAGCAGGTGTAACTGAGTCAGGTTTGTAGGCCTCCTTACTCACACATGCTTTTTCAGTTTTGCCCACACATTTTCTATAGAATTGAGGTCAGGCTTTGTGATGGCCACTCCAATACCTTGACTTTGTTATCCTTAAGCCATTTTGCCACAACTTGGAAGTATGCTTGGGGTCATTGTCCATTTGGAAGACCCATTTGCGACCGACCTTTAACTTCCTGACTGATGTCTTGAGATGTTGCTTCACTATATCCACATTATTTTCTTGCCTCATGGTGCCATCTATTTTGTGAAGTGCACCAGTCCCCCCTGCAGCAAAGCACCCCCACAACATGATGCTGCCACCCCCGTGCTTCACGGTTGGGATGGTGTTCTTCGGCTTGCAAGCCTCCCCCTTTTCCCTCCAAACATAACGATGGTCATTATGGCCAAACTGTTCTATTTTTGTTTCATCAGACCAGAGGACATTTCTCCAAAAAGTACAATCTTTGTCCTCATGTGCAGTTGCAAACCGTAGTCTGGCTTTTTTATGTCGGTTCTGGAGTAGTGGCTTCTTCCTTGCTGAGGGGCCTTTCAGGTTATGTCGATATAGGACTCGTTTTATTGTGGATATAGATACATTTGTACCTGTTTCCTCCAGCATCTTCACAAGGTCCTTTGCTGTTGTTCTGGGATTGATTTGCACTTTTCGCACCAAAGTACATTCATCTCTAGGAGACAGAACACGTCTCCTTCCTGAGTGGTATGACGGCTACGTGGTTCAATGGTGTTTATACTTGCATACTATAGTTTGTACAGATTAACGTGGTACCTTTAGGCATTTGGAAATTGCTCCCAATGATGAACCAGACTTGTGGAGGTCTACAATTTCTTTTCTGAGGTCTTGGCTGATTTCTATTGATTTTCCCATGATGTCAAACAAAGAGGCACTGGGTTTGAAGGTAGGCCTTGAAGTACACCTCCAATTGACTCAAATGATGTCAATTAGCCTATCAGAAGCTTCTAAAGCCATGACATAATTTTCTGTAATTTTCCAAGTTGTTGAAAGTCACAGTCAACTTCGTGTATGTAAACTTCTGACCCACTGGAATTGTGATACAGTGAATTATAAGTGAACTAATCTGTCTGTAAACAATTGTTGGAAAAATGACTTGTGTCATGCACAAAGTAGATGTCCTAACCGACTTCCCAAAACTATAGTTTGTTAACAAGAAGTGTGTGGAGTGGTTGAAAAATGAGTTTTAATGACTCCAACCTAAGTGTATGTAAACTTCCGACTTCAACTGTATTATTTCAACAAGAGTGAATCCGTGTAACTTATGAAGACATTTTAAGCCACATTTTACTCCTGAACTAATTTAGGCTTGCCTGAACAAAGCGGCTGAATACTTGCAACTACTATTTTAGTTCTCACATTCTTGTTAATCTTTTCAAAAATATCAGTTTTCTTCCACTTTCACATTATAGAGTATTTTGAGTAGATTGACAAAAACATTACGACTAAATCCATTTTAATCCCACTTTGTAACATAATAAAATGCCAGGAAATCCAAGGGATATTAATAATTTCGCAAGGCGCTGTATTTATATACACGACAATCTATATTTCATTGATCCTATCTTAGTAATTATAAATGAATAATAGCCTAATTTATAGTCGGTGACCAGCAATAGCTTGGTCAACAATAGCTTCAAAGGCTTTCTAGATTTTCCCATCATTAGTCCAACAACATGATGATCACACTAGTCCCTTGAGCCAGCATTGTGTTGGTGGGGTGTGAGTGTACGGTCACACACACAGACACTGACCATCTGTGGCCATCAGATTGGGGTGGAGTCAAGGGGCTAGGGTTCCGGTCTCGAAGCTAGACAGTTTTGCGTCGGTACTGCAGTTTAACTGACACCTGGCCTAGAAAGACTATTTCCATGTAAAGGTCAGAGGTCAGATTTGAAAATTCCTAATAAGACACTTTAGCGATAATCATTGTGCACAAAACATTTATTGAATTATTCATGTAATTGTCAAATACTTAAAAAAAAACGTTCACAACCGAACATATGAACATTTTATATTTATCCAATGTCTGTCATGTTTGTGGATGAGGTGATGACGTCGCTGCTCCACTCAGTGCTCGTGCGCATGTGATGGTTCGTATACACAGGATGCAACCTGGGTATAGACGGTCCATGAATCGGCATATGTGAACGTGAGTAGATTACCTTGAATACAACGGGCGGACATCTTGGACGCAGTCTCCAGTTCTTATTATACCCTCAGTGGGTGGAGTGGACGGCGGATGCGACTTCCTGTGGAAGCAGGATGTCCTCCATTCTGTCCAGCTTTCCTCCGAACTCGTTGACCTCTTCACACCGGGCCACAGGATGGGACACACTGACATTCCTTCTCTCACTGCGGGACCTGGATTTCTCTAGATTGGTGGATATATGTTTGGTGTTTTTGAAATATGAGGGGCCTTGTCACTTCATTGTCCCTCACGTTGGTATGTGCGTAATTCTCCTGATTGTGTTCGATCAATAATGGATGTAAAAAACCCGATTACTGGTTATTTCATAGTCCATTCCTATACCCTCAGAGAATGCACAGCCAGAAATGTGTTGGTGGGTGGGCTCCCTCCAAAAAAGAGAAGCGTTTGCCGTTCTATAGCTATTCTACACATTTTGTCAAGAGGCCAGACAAAATGTGGCTGTTTTAAAGCAAATCTCTTGCGATGCTAAACATTTTATAATGGGGCAGAAATGAAAATGTGCAGTTTTTTTGGTCATCTCCTGCTATTCTACACATTTTGCCACGAGGCTGAGAGAAAATGTAGCATTTCTAATGCTAAAATATAGGTGTGTTGACTGTGATAAAGGCACTGGATTATGAGCTATCTTGTTTGCTAAATGAACAAATTTAAATAGGCAGTGGAATGGTGCATATAGCTATAGAAGCACAGTGACATATGCCTCAATGCAGTCATAAACTCAGCAAAAAAGAAACGTCCTGACTGTCAACTGCGTTTATTTTCAGCAAACTTAACGTGTAAATATTTGTATATTTGTACATAACAAGATTCAACAACTGAGACATAAACTTAACAAGTTCCACAGACATGTGACTAACACACATTGAATAATGTGTCCCTGAACAAAGGGTGGGTCAAAATCAAAAGTAACAGTCAGTATCTGGTGTGGCCACCAGCTGCATTAAGTACTGCAGTGCATCTCCTCCTCACGGACTGCACCAGATTTGCCAGTTCTTGCTGTGAGATGTTACCCAACTCTTCCAGCAAGGCACCTGCAAGTTTCTGGACATTTCTGGGGGGGAATGGCCCAAACTCTCACCCTCTGATCCAACAGGTCCCAGACGTGCTCAATGGTTTTGAGATCTGGGCTCTTCGCTGGCCATGGCAGAACACTGACATTCCTGTCTTACAGGAAATCACGCACAGAACAAGCAGTATGGCTGGTGGCATTGTCATGCTGGAGGGTTATGTCAGGATGAGCCTGCAGGAAGGGTACCACATGAGGGAGGAGGATGTCTTCCCTGTAACGCACAGCGTTGAGATTGCCTGCAATGACAACAAGCTCAGTCCGATGATGCTGTGACACACCGCCCCAGACCATCACGGACCCTCCACCTCCAAATCGTCCCGCTCCAGAGTACAGGCCTCGGTGTAACGCTCATTCCTTCGACGAAATAAACGCAAATCCGACCATCACCCAAAGTGAGACAAAACCGTGACTCGTCAGTGAAGAGCACTTTTTGCCAGTCCTGTCTGGTCCAGCGACAGTGGGTTTGTGCCCATATGCGACGTTGTTGCCAGTGATGTCTGGTGAGGACCTGCCTTACAACAGGCCTACAAGCCCTCAGTCCAGCCTCTCTCAGCCTATTGCGGACAGTCTGAGCACTGATGGAGGGATTGTGCGTTCCTGGTGTAACTCAGGCAGTTGTTGTTGCCATCCTGTACCTGTCCCGCAGGTGTGATGTTCGGATTTACAGATCCTGTGCAGGTGTTGTTATACGTGGTCTGCCACTGCCAGGACTATCAGCTGTCCGTCCGGTCTCCCTGTAGCGCTGTCTTAGGCGTCTCACAGTACGGACATTGCAATTTATTGCCATGGCCACATCTGCAGTCCTCATGCCTCATTGCAGCATGCCTAAGGCACGTTCACGCAGATGTGCAGGGGCCCTGGGAATCTTTCTTTTGGTGTTTTTCAGTCAGTAGAAAGGCCTCTTTAGTGTCCTAAGTTTCCATAACTGTGACCTTAATTGCCTACCATCTGTAAGTGTCTTAATGACCATTCCACAGGGTGCATGTTCATTAATTGGGAAACAGTGTTTAAACCCTTTACAATGAAGATCTGTGAAGTTATTTGGATTTTAATTAATTATCTTTGAGACAAGGTCCTGAAAAAGGGACGTTTCTTTTTTTTCTGAGTTTGTGGCTTATTGAAGGTGTGGATTTTAGTTATTTTTGGCAACCATGAGAATGAATGTCTTTCCAGTTCTTCTGTTCTGTTATAGGGGGCGGCAGGGTAGCCTAGTGGTTAGAGTGTTGGACTAGTAGCCGGAAGGTTGCAAGTTCAAATCCCCGAGCTGACAAGGTACAAATCTGTTGTTCTGCCCCTGAACAGGCAGTTAACCCGCTGTCATTGAAAATAAGAATTTGTTCTTAACTGACTTGCCTAGTAAAATAAAGGTACATTTTTTAAATATTTCATCAAATCTGACTAAGCCAGTGCACTGCTTGCTATGAATATCTATTGGTGTTTGCATGTTTGGGTAAAAACTAATAATGTCCTGTTTGGAACACAAAGTAAAGAGCATAATTATTATTTAATGTTTTTGCTCAATCTGATTGGGTGGGCTTACACCTCTGCTGTAGTGTCAGTCAGTGGAATTAGCTGAGGGGGAAAATGAAATCTGGACATTGTCATTGAATCCTGTGAGTTCACTGTGATTTCCTGCCCCGTCTTCTGTGTGACAATGTGTGTTTGTTTGGGCCTGCTTTTTTAACCTTGGATGGAATTCACCTTATGGAAACCACTCAATTTTACACAGACACACACACACACACACTCATGTGAAACAAAAGGAACCGTTAGTGATTGACTTGAATGAGGAGACCTCTGCAAGTGCCAGCGATAAGATCTAGCTCGGCTAAGCGATATGAGAGTTCGGGTTGTTATTGTATATGGGCCCAAAGCGTAAATAGAAGATATCCGCTCTCATCCACATCAGTGGTCAGCCTATCAGCCTCAGGCAGGAAGTCAGATAAAAAGGGCTAGATTCAATCTAAATCACTTAAGCGCACTAACGCTGAACTTCAAACTTAAAAGGCAACATTCTATAGTCAAGACTGCTTTCACAGTAAAACGCTGCATATGTCATCCAAGTCAGAAATTACTCTTTTGCAATCAAAATGTACAACGCTTCAGCGATACAGATTGAATCCAGCTCAAAGAGGGGTTTATTCATTGATCTATAGTTCTAGATAGGTTTTATAGGCTACTGCTCTGGACTTTGTTTTCAGATTTGACTGACTGGGATGTTACATGAACAATTGGTGGCTGTATCAGGTGTGAGATGTGGTTTGTCTGCAAAAAACCACTCCTGACAGTCAGTGTTCGCTGTTCAGATGAGGCGTGTACCATCAGAGTTTAAACAATTCAACTATATGCACATTTTTGGCTTCATCAAAAGCGTTTATTTATTAATAAGTCATAGTAAAATGTCACACAAATTCACAAAGTGTTTAAGAAATGTCTGGCTCAGTTTGGTGTGTGTGTGTGTTCTAAAGAGTGCATTTTAAATAAATGACCACAAAGAGAAGGAAAGGGAAGGTATATTGCAACAGGAAAAATAGAATTTATCTTGAAGGAAAAACAAAAATAGTTTATCCGAAAACTGTAGCACCTTTCTATCCCATAAGTCAATATTCCAACAGATTACAATAATATATATATATAAAAAAATACAAAATAAAAGCCCCCTAAAAAGAATGAAAAACTATGACAATTTCCCCCCCACGCATTAAAAAGACCGTCTCCATTCGTCAACTCAACCTCGGCAGTGGATCCTACCAACTACAGGGAAAGTGTAAGTTATATTCATTAGAAATATCATATATATATATAGAACCAGAAGAAGCACCAGAGAACCTTGTCCTCCCATAACACACCCTTTCAGTTGTTACAGAGGACTTTCAAACCCTAATAAAAGTAAGGGGAGAACATTGACATCCTATAAATATAAGAAACATTTTAAATTAAAAAAAGAAATGTACAATGTAAAATCCAGAAGAAAAATTATAAATCTGTATATTAAGCAAAAAACTAACAAAATCAGAGGTACAAAACGATGCAAAAATGGAAGCAATTCATTAAAACAAAAAGACCTGATGTACTCCTAAAGAGTTGTGACAATTGACTCTTTCGCGTTCCCGTGGAAATAAACATTATACATTTGTAAAAACACAACACATACAAGAGTAAGAAAGACTAAACAGAAAATCTAAAAAAAAGACTTTAAAACCCGTATGTTTCTAAGCATTTCAAACAATTGTATTTTTATTGTGTCTCCTTATTCTTAATGCTTTTAGACAAAAAATGCATCTTATTTATCTTCTAAATACAAGTCACAAGGCCAATGTGGTATATATCTAGGGCTGATCTAGTCTCAAAAGAAAATACGTTATTTTAGAAAAACAAACAAACAGCACCCCACATAAAATACACAGCATTTACAAATTTCAGAATTCATGATTAAAAAAAAAAAAGATATGGAAATACTAAAATTCATGCCATTGATAACTGTCAACCCTTTGTTGCTTGTTCACAATGGCAACTAGCACCAACTGCCTTTCCATTTTTTTCAAGTCCTCCGGAAACCAGAACGCTGCTCATGAACAGTCTACAACAAGGGTAAACTGGCATTTGATTGGCGGTTCGGTTTTGTAAACAGTGATGAGTAGTAAACTGGTTTTCGATTGGCTGTTTGATCGGCAAGTATTAGCAGTAGTAAAAACATCTTAAATAACGAAGGGGGGGAAAAAAAAAGAAGTTTTTTTTTAAAGATGTTAAGTCCTGTCTGGCAGGAGTTTTGGTTATGGCTGTGAGACGTGGAGAGGGAGGAGCTTTATCACCGTGTACTCGGGCCTGCAGTCTGGAGAGAGGAGACAGAAGTGGAAACGTTACATCTGCTGTCCTCAGGTTGTTAGGCAGACTGACACCGATTTCCTGGTATGCAGGTACCCGTCTTATAAGAAAAGGGTGTGTGTGTGTCCTCACCAGGCTGAATGCGTCGTAGGTACTCATTAGCTCCTCCATGCGGTACTGCTCCAAAACCACTACGTTGTTGGAGAGGCTGGGGTTTCTCTGGCGGGCACAGTCCTCACAGTGGACCACGTAGGTCTTCCTGCTGCCACTCTCAGACGTCACGAACAGCAGGTCAAACACCTCCACCTGGTGGACAGAAGATATATACACACAGATACTCAGTACACAAGTAAAGGGCTTTGTCTTGTAACGAATGGGGAGGAATTGAATGCAGGCCGAAGCAACCATGACGGAAGATTGGGGGGGCGGGGGTTTGAAGTAATGTGGTATCAGAAGAGCGATGGGCTCTGACTGTGGTAAGTGTGTGTGTATGTTTTGAGTTCAGTTAGAAGGTGTTTTGGTGCTGGCAGACCGAGGATAAAACATGAGGTTGGGGGTTTTGCATTGAGAGGGCAGCAGGTAGATACTGGGTAGAAGTACTACTCACATCACACTCGTTGCAGTAGTAAGCTGGTTCGTCCTTCACTCGGCTCTGGTAGGAGATCTTCTTCCCTGCTGCTACCAGCTGGTCTCGCAGAACCTGGATGTGCTTGATGGACTGCAGGAGGCAGTGCCTGGGTGAGCGAGTGAGTGATGAGGTTAGGATACAGGTATGAAGAGGACCGAGAGTTTTCCTGGTCACATGACCTGTCGAGGTAAAACTCTGGTCCAACACAGTGATAGTGTGTCCCTGTCATGACACTGCAACCCTTATTAAACAGAACACAAGTTAGTAGCATAATCACAATCTGACCTATTGACCTGTATCCTTTGTAACTAATATACAGTGGCAAGATAAAGTATGTGAACCCTTTGGAATTACCTGGATTTATGCATAAATTGGTCCTCAAATTTGATCTGATCTTCATCTAAGTCACAACAATAGACAAACATAGTATGCTTAAACTAATAACACATTTCTGCATTTCTTGTCTATATTGAATAGATAATTTAAAACGTTCACATTGTAGGTTGTAAAAAGTATGTGAACCCCCCTGGGAAGGGTTTACAAAAGTATCTCTAAAAGCCTTGACGATGCAAAATATTCTGTGGACAGACAAAACTACATTTGAGTTGTTCGGAAGGAACACACAACACTGTATGGAGAAAAAAAAAAGCACAGCAGACCAACATCAAAACCTCATCCCAACTGTAAAGTATGGTGGAGGGAGCATCACGGTTTGGGGCTGTTTTGCTGCCTCAGGGCCTGGACAACTTGCTATCATCAACGGAAAAAATTAATTCCCAAGTTTATCAAGACATTTTACAGGAGAATGTAAGGCTACCTGTCCGCCAATTGAAGCTCAACAGAAGTTGGGTGATTCAACAGGACAACAACCCAAAACACAGAAGTAAATCAACAGAATGACTTCAGAAGAAAATGCGCCTTCTGGAGTGGCCCAGTCAGAGTCCTGACCTAAACCTGATTGAGATGCTGTGGCATGACCTCAAGAGAGCAGATCACACCAGACATCACAAGAATATTGCTGAACTGAAACACTTTTGTAAAGAGGAATGGTCCAAAATTCCTCCTGTCCGGTGTGTGAAGGTCTGATCCGCAACTACAGAGAACGTTTGGTTGAGGTTATTGCTGCCAAAGGAGGGTCAACCAGTTATTCAATCCAAGGGTTCACACCCTGCACTGAGAATGCGTATACAGTGTATTCAATAAAAGACATGAAAACACATAATTGCTTGTGTATTATTAGTTTAAGCAGGCTGTGTTTGTCTCTTGTTGTGACCGAGATCAGTTCAAATGTTATGACCAATTTACACAGAAATCCAGGTATCTCCAAAGGGTTCACATACTTTTTCTTGCCATTGTAGAGCCACCAATCAACCGGAAGACACGTCCATCAGTCTGAATACTCACTTGATCATCTTGTATGTGTCGGGGTCGGTGACCTTGACGGTGCGGGCCACGTTCCAGGACACGTGGATCATGGGGACAATGGACTTGACCTTCTTGACCTCGTTCCACTCAAACCTCTCCAGGGCCAGCTGGTACTGGTAGGCTACAGGGAGGATAAGGTGCCATTATAGTAGTGACATATATACATATATTTTTTTTAAAAATAGGTCAACATTAGTCCTCTACTTATGAGTCTCATTAGTGTGGATATGAACCGGGGGTCGTCGCCCTGAAGTTCAAAACTCCCAAGGCAAAATGACTGACCGAGACCAACAGATCCATAAAATAACACTAAACACTCAAGTCAAGAAACAGCTCTACTGCAACGCGTTTCAGTGGATAGTGGAGTGAAAGGTCTGCAGCCGCAGCAAGACTAATGTAGGCGTCTGTGTCAGGGAGTTCACGTACAGTTGAGTGGGCCCACGTTCCAGGCGATGTTGTTGCACCAGCCCACAGCCTGGACCCAGTGGACGGTCCCTGCGTTGATCCACACCAGGTCCCCGGGCCTCTGAATGAAGCGGTACACGGGGATGTTGGATCGGTACAGGTCCTCCAGAACAGGCCACCAGGAACCAGTCAGGTAGTCTACTCCGTGCCTTAAGGAGGGGGGGGGAGAGAGATACGGGGGTAAGATCCTCTGAGGTAGTGGATGATAACGTTGGGAGAATGGTAAACTTAAGTAGATGAGACGCCTGTGCTATTTCACATTCTTACGGCGTACGGTCTTGAAAGCTACTCTCAAGTGACTCGGGAAGCGCAGATTCAAAAACTGACGAGGAATATATTCTTGTACCTCGTCATCATCAGCGCATTCAAGGAATCGCGGTACAAGCATCAACCCGACGCAACTTACTTTTCACAGAAGTCGTCGATGGCCGGCCAGTAGTTTTCGTGCACGGAGAACCACTCGCAGTCTCCAGGCCCAATGTTGACGTTGACAGAGCAGAAGTTGTTGTTCTCCTGGTGGCCAGGCGTGCGGCTCCCGGGGACCTTCATGTAGAGCTGGACAGTGTTCATGCCCAGGATGGTGTGTCCGACGTGGCTCAGCATGTTGCCGCTGGACGCCACGCGCATGAAGGCCGGAAGCTTCTGGAGCTCCTGCAGCTGGGCCTTCCACCTGGGAGAGGGTTATTGTGAGTTTCAAATTGTCCAACAAAACACAACATCTGAGCAGCAGTATTGGCGTCGATGCGATCATCACTAAGGCGCTTATGTACTATAGACAATAGACGTTTAGGGGAGGGGTTTTTGTAATAATGTAATACTAAGACCTGACCACTAGGGGTCCGCAAAAACAAAGAGGAAAGTTCTGGAAGAAATGGGAAAAGTTCCACGTGTTCTATGCGGTAATACAATGCATCCATCTCCAGCTTACCTCTTGGGGTCTGACAGGTCAATGTTGGTGCCAAACTTGATTATCTTCCCCACTGGTTTCTGTTCAGTACTTGTAGCATCTTTACTTGTGGGTTCTTTGCTAGGTGTCTCAGGGCTGGTCTCCTTACTCGTCTTCTCCTTGTCTTCCTCATCTTCCTCAGCCTCTTCATCACTACCCTTCTCCTCCTGAAGACACAGAAAGGGATAAGGTAGAAGTAAGTAAGAGGTGTGTGTAAGTAAGAGGTGTGTGTGTGTGTGTCGAGTCTGGTCTGTACCTGCAGACTCTCCTGGAAGGATGAAGCCTGGTACTGGGCGTACTTGGCAATGGTGGTGTGTGAGCGGCTGCTCTCGCAGGGCCAGGTCTGCCCCGTGCCGCTGGGGTCCCAGTTCTCATCAGCAGGCTGCTGTACCTGGGTCCTCACCTCCACAGCATGCTCAGAGTTAGCATCTACCAGAGACTTCGTGGAGAACAGACCCAGGTCTGAGAGGAGAGGGAGAAAAGGGGTTTAATATACAAACATACTAAAGGATGACATGGTATGGCCTAAAGGGAGCAGGTTGAAGTTTGGTCCTGGAGGCAGAACTGAGCAATTGCCCCTTGGATAAGCCAGCTTCAAAAAGTCAAAATTGGCTATATTGTACAGATTTATAAAAACAACAAAATGTGCTTTTTGTCTCAAGTTACAGTCAGGCATTAGGGTTCCCAGTGTGGTTAAGGTTAGGTTTATATCATGACTTTGTGGCTGTGCCAAGCTAGCGACCACTCTGCAGAGCTGCCTTCAGAACAAGATTCATGACGGAAAAACTCTAACCTGAATAAAGAGACTCCCAAAAGCAATGGTACCAAGTCCTGTGATTACTCTAACGTGTGGTAGATAGTGTGTTTATGTCGGGGTTAAATAAATGATTGATAACATAGTCTGTGTGTGTGTGTGTGTGTGTGTGTGTGTGTGTATATATAAAAACTCACTGAGTCGTAGGGACCCGGCCAGTCCTCTGATGACAGTAACAGGGTTCTTGGGGTCTGTACAGAACTGCAGTAGTACAGGGAGAGGGCATCTCTCTTACTCTCCAACTAGAGAGGGGGAAAGAGAACCGAAGAGTAAGTACCGTCACAAATAGCAGGTGCATCTTTCTACCAGAAGAGGGCAGCACAGGCATACATAAAGGCATCCTAATACACACTTTCAAAGAGAAAGCAAGAGGGTGAAATGAGAAAAATCGAATAGAGTGAAGGTCAAATTAGCTACAGTAACCGGTGGTTCGTGTTATGGCGAATGACGATCGACTTACATAGATGCTGGGCGTGGGGGGGTTGAGTTTATCCCGTGGGAGGGGCTCTGTAGTAAATAGCGGCTTGACAGAGAACGCAGGGAGCAGGTAGGACTCTCTGAACTTCCCCTTCACCCTCGCACCCCTGAGGCAGGGAGAGAGAGACAAATGTTAAGCGCAAACACCGTCACAAACTGTAGCAATAAGTTAGCTTAGTCTTTTAAAGAAATGGATTAACTAGAATGTAACTCCCTCTTAACTTCTCATTGGTAATCCCCCCACCTCGCTCACTCACTCACTACACCCCTGCCTTGTTCACGCCTCCATCCCTCTCTCTCTCCTCCATACTCACTTGCAGGCCCTGATGACCTCTGCGGCGGTGTTCTCGATGCTGATCTCCTCCAGGGGTGTCCGCTTCTCCTCCACCTCAGAGGCGATGAACGTCTCTCGGTCGCCACTCTCCACCTTGATCAGCCTGATCTTCAGCTCCTTGGGCGGCCCGTCCGACAGGGCCTTCAGCTTCATGAAGTCAGCAGCTGAACCCTGCAGCGTTGATCCAGCCCCTCTGTCCGGAGAAGCAGACAGGACTCCTGAACTTCTTTCACTTCTACTACGGGACGCCCATTCGGAGGTTTCACCTTCGCTGGTGGACCCAGCCTCCTTCCTCCTCATGTCGGCGCGAACGCGGTCGCGGTCCTTCTCCCGGATCTCCTTACGCTGAAGGTCCAGGTTCCCGAGGATCCGCCGGTGGTCCTTCTTCTCCTTGTGCCTGTGCCGCTTCGAACTGGAACTGGAGGAGGAGGAGTGAGAGGACGAAGAGGAGGAGGAGGACATCTCGTCTCGTTTCTCTCTCGGCTTTTTCTTCCCCTCTTTCCTCTCCCCGTGCTTATTGCTCCGGCCGGGTTTCCTCTCCTTCTCTCGGTGTCGTTCCCGCTCTCTCTCGGGCTTGTGGTGCCTGGCCTCATGTTTGAGCTCAGTCTTGGTCCTGTCGGAGGGGTTCTTTCTGGGGAGGGAGCTGGAGTGTCGGGTCAGGAGAACCTCACAGCTTCGGCCCAGCTCGGCCAGAGAAGACTCGGAGATGGTTGTAAGCGTGGCCTCTTCCTTGGGCTCCATCTTGATTGGTTGTGTAGAGGTATAACACTTGGGCTCCACCCTCGTGGAATGGAGCCTCTTCTCCATGGCCTCTCTCCCATCTCTCCAGATATCAGGCTCCTCCATCTTGATATTGACCTGTCTCTTTGCCTCCCAGCTGGAGGGGGAGTGTGGGCGGGTCTTTAGGGGAGGTGCCGTAGACGGCGTGAAGCCTGGGTGATTGGTGGAATCCGAGGTGGGGGAGGTGCTATTCTGCTGCTGTTGGATGTCGGGACCCAGAGAGAGGGAGGAGGAGTACTTCAGTCCCCCCAGAGCAGAGGGGGGCGGGCGGCCAAACGGACCTCCTCGGTAGGCATACTTCTGGCTCTCCAGGGCGGCCTGAGACTTGAAGGTGCTGCTCACCCCCGTCTGGTGGAGGTGGGGCCTCTGGGGCGGGGGAGGGGAACTGGACGGGGTCTCCGACTCATCTTCCTCATCCTCGTCATCACCCTCGCTCTTCACAGGCTCCGGGAGACCGTAGAGTTTAGCCAGATCGCTGTGGCTGTAGTTAGTCCCTGACTGGGGGTCGGAGTTGAGGGGGACGGCTGGCTCGTGGAGCTCCAAAGCGGGTTTCAGGGCGAGACAACCCTCCTCGTCTTCCTCGTTGATGGAGGAGGTCCGGCTGCAGGGGGAGGCCAGGGAACCCTGTCGGCTCAGTACAGGGGGGCTGGCGTGGACGTTCGTCCCAACAAAGTCGTCCTGCGGTTGCTGATTGGGCGCTGGGATGAGGTCCGGGGCGCACAGATAGCTCTTGGCCGGCGGCATAGCAGAGAAGGCATTTATGATGGTCTCCCTAGCACCGTTCCGGTCGCTGCAGTACAGAGATTCCTCCTCTTTCTTGATGGACTCATCCAGCATGGCCATGATGTTGGCCAGACCGTCCGGGAGTAACGTTGAGAGCTCCAAGGGTTCCTCCTCAAACTGGGCGCTGTCGGAGTCGCCGCTGTTACTGCTGCTAGTGCTGCAACCCAGGCTGCCTAGGCCTCCGCTGGGCATGCGCTTGTTGGGGAGGCCCCCTGTGCTGGACGTGCTGCTGCTGATCCTGGAGGTGCTGGGCCTAGACGAAAGGCTATCCCTGGGGAATGCCTGGAAGAGTTTGGGGGGCTCTCGGAGGGTGACCGTGCTGGAGGTGTGGAGGGGATCCACAGCGCCCATCGCTCCCCCTCGGGTCTGCTGACTATCGTTCTCCTTGGGATGGGGGGTGTCTTTGGATGGGCGGGGGGAGGCACCTTGTGTCAAGGTCTTATTTGAGGGGTGGTTGGGGTAAAAGGGCCCCGATGAGGTCAGGGCGTTGTTCCCTGAGGTGACGTTACTAGTGTGTAATAACGAGGGGGGGGTTTCACCCCACATCTCTCTCTGCCTCTGCTTCTCCCTGGCGTACTCCGTCTGGGGGGTGAGAGGGGGCGGCCGTGACATCTCCAGGGGGGCGGGAGGTGGTGGTGCCTGGCCTGGGGGACAAGGGGGAGCCCCGCCCCGGCTCAGCCAGGGGTAGGGGGGCGAGGAGGATGACTGTCTGGGGGTGGGTGGGACAAAGGAGGAGACGGTGGACAGGCGAGGAGGTGGAGGAGCAGAGGAGTTGCCGGACAGGAGTCTCTCCAGACTCTCGATGGCAGACTCCTCTCTTCTTTTATTACTCCGGCTCATCTCCTCCTCCACCTTCCTCCTCTCCTCCTCTTTCATCAACTCAGTCCTCCTCTTCCTCTCCTCTTCCTCTCGTTCCCTCACCGAATCCCTCCTCTTCCTTTCCTCTTGCTCTTTTTCCCATTCCCTTCTTTTCTTCTCCTCTTCCACTCTCTCCATCTCTCTCCTCTTCCGCTCTTCCTGCTCTCTCTCCCACTCCCTCCTCTTCCTCTCTTCCTGCTCCCTCTCCCTCCTCTTCCGCTCTTCCTGCTCTCTCTCCCACTCCCTCTTCCTCTCTTCCTGCTCCCTCTCCCTCCTCTTCCGCTCTTCCTGCTCCCTCCTCTCCTCGGCCTGCATATGACCCTGGAGCTCAGCATCCAGTTTATCCAGAGCCTCCTCCATGGACTGGGGGGCTGAGGGTGGAGGTGGCTGGGGTCGAGAATTTAGATACCCCTTGGCTGAGGAGGTGGTGGTAGCCTGGGGGGCAGGCTGGGCACAGAGTCTGGAGTAGGAGGGGCTGGAGGCTGGCTGGGGGGCAGAGCTGACAGTGTGGGGTTGTGGCATGGGGCGGTGCAGGGGTGAGCTAGTGACCTCAGTCTGGGTGAGGGGGCTGGGGTGAGACCCCCTGCTGGTGATGACGCTCTCCCCTGCCCTCTGGTGTCCTGAGAATGACGAAGAGGAGGAGGATGAAGAGGAGGCCGGAGTGCCATCCGGATCAGACCGTCCATAGTAAGACTTCCCCTGGACAGACTGTTGGTGGTGCTGGCTAGGGAACTGCTGCTGCTGGGGCCTGGGTGGCGCCCGGTGTGGGTGGTTGGCAGTGCCCGCGTGGGCTCCCTGATACCCTGGGTGCAGCATGGGGTGGATGGGGCTCCTCTCTGGGTCTCTCTCCAGCTGAGACGCAGCTGAGGACTGGTGGGGCAGTGACATCGTCTCCCTGCCTCTCCTACAGGTGCTGTTAGTAGAACACACAGCAGGTGGTGCTGTGATCACAGTGGAGAGTGCAGGTCCAGTAATACTACTACTGTTGTTGTAGCGGTTGTTTTGGGACTGTGAGCAGAGGGCCTGGGGGGTGGAGATGATGACGGGGGTTCTGGTTGGAACCTGAGGGGAGCTGATGTGGGGGTGCTGATGGTGTTGGAGGGACGCGGGACCCCGGGTCTCCCCAGCCTGGTTCTGCTGCCCCTGAGGTACCAGCCCTGCCCTGTAGTGACCCGACTCCTGCAGGGAGAAACAGAGACATGCTAGATTAATGCACTGGAGATTGAGAGCTATAGATCCAGTATGCGCCCCAAATGGCACCCTATTCCCTATATAGTGCACTACATTTGACCAGATTTGAGGCACAACCGTACACTTCCTAGTGTTTCCTAGCAAAAAGTAATTTGATACACTGATAATGATACAGATAAAAAAAAAGGACATACTTTACACTTCCAAGTCCATTGTTAATTTAACATTAGAAACCGGCTGGTTGGAGGTCTGAATGCTGATTGGCTAAACGCTGTGGTATATCAGACCGTATACCATGGGTATGACAAAAACAAAAAAAATATTTTCTGCACTAATTACATTGGTAATCAGTTTATAAGAGCAATAAGGTACCTTGGGGTTTGTGGTATATGGCCAATATACCACGGTTCAGAGCTGTGTCCAGGCACTCTGCGCTGCGTCGTGCATAAGAACAGCCCTTACCCGCGGTATGTAGGCCGTATACCACATCCCCCTCGGGCCTTATTGCTCAATTAACTAAGCCCAATCAATTCCAAACTGAACGCTCTGCTAAATCACATTTGGCCCATAGCTGGGTAAAATGTGACTTGTTCCCGATCTCTTCAGGTCTACATTAACTGCGTAGGGGGTAGTGAGCTGGCCGGGCGTCAATTCAGAATGTTGCAAATAATTAGTGAATAAGGGGGAGATCACATGATAATCCAACCTTAACAAAAGGAGAAGAGTTAGTAGCAGTGGAGTGCAACATTCGCTCTGCCGGGAACCTGGGACTCACCAGGGGGTGGTTGTTTTGTGGCCTGCCCTGCCCCTGTCCCTGGGGCCTCCAGGCCTCATGGTGGGAGGGACTGGGGTTGTGCTGCTGAGGTACTGCTGTGCTGCTAGCAGGGGGGTGGGGGGCAGTGTGGCCCAGCCCGGGGTGGGGCTGGAAGTGGGGGTTGTGGCTGTAAGGCACGCCGGTGTGGTTTGCTGGTGAGGGTTGGGGGGGCTCCCTACTGTCCCTGTCCCCCCTTGCTGGAGGTTGGTGGTGGTGAGGAGGCGGATGGTTGTTGACTCCCCTACCCCCAGTGGTAGGGCCTCTCTGGGGGGTAGGAGGACCTCCCCTGGGCTCCATCCCCATGCGGGGCGGGGCTGGTTGTTTAGGGTACTGCGGGTGAGAGCTGTGGGGGTTGTTGTGGGGGGGTTGATTGAGGGCCTGAGGTGAGAATGAGGGCTTGTGGGGTGGGTGGGGCCCGCTGTGCCTCTGAGGGTAGCCTCCCGGGGAGGAGGTGAGGGGTGGGGAGATGGGCGAGGGGGCGGGAGGTTTGTAGGTGTAGCCGCCCATGCAGGACTTGACTGACTCCTGTTAGCAGAGAGAAAGAGAGAGAGGATTAACATTATGGCTCAGAATGTGGGAAAGCCAGGGGAGCCGAGATAACCTGACATTCCAAACATCAAATAAAATGTGCTGTAAAGCTACATTCCATCTCGTCACGTTCTTGATATAGAGCAGCAAGTGTTAAGTGTTCTTACGGCACGGACCTGGAACTCAGGGGAACCGTTCTTGCGTTCGGGCTGGGCCCGGGGGGCGCCACTCGCCTTGTGCATGGGGTTCCAGAAAGCAGGTTTGGGTGGAGGAGGGGGGTAGTGGGACGGGGGCTGCTGCTGTGGGGGCAGGGGGTGCCCTCCTGGGCCAGAGAACCTCTGTATGCCTGGGTGTGGAACCTGGAGAGAGCAGGGTTTAGGTACTACACCATATCCCATCTAACCAACATGGTCAAATAACAACGACAAAGTTTAGATATCAGAAAATGGCTAATTATTCTATGCAATCACCTGATTCTACATGTGGGAAAGTTTAGACTTTGTTTCTCTTTATCCTTTACGAGTCAACTTTTGGTGTAAAGTACATTTAAATGCACGAGTCAAGTTTTTAAAAGCAGAGGTTTCAAATCATCCACATACCTGCTCAGAGCTCCTCTTCCTCTTGCTGGGACTGGGGCAGTCCTCATTGGGGCGAGAGGGGTGCGGGGTGTGCCGGATAACCGAGTACTCTCCGAGAGGGGGGGCCAGTCTCTTCAGCTGCCCTCCCAACATCTTCCCTGGGTAACCCCTCTGCTGCACCTGAGCCCACATGTCATCACCCAGCGATGTCGGACCCCTGAGAAGATGCTGCTCCTGAGGGTCCACATACTGGCAGCGAGACAAAGAGAGAGAGGAAGGGTTTAATCTTCTCTCCGAACAAGACACCCACCTTCCTCCTCGCTCACTGATAGGCCACTCGTTTATCGACACTCTTCCTGTATGACGATATCATTGGCTCTTTCGCTCACCTTCAGTAGCTGATTGGGCCTTGGGGGCAGGCTGGCGGGAGGCCCGGGGCTATACCCGCCATGCAGACGGGTCGCGTGGTCGCTGGGCAGGGGTACGGATGGATGAGGAAGGAGGGGCGACTCGTACAGCTGACCCGGCTGTTCCCATGCCCTGTGAGGGGGAGGAGGGAGGTGTTGCTGGTCCGTTCTCTGGAGGCCAGGTAACATGGCCTGGGCCAGCTCCTGCTTCTCACTGCCACGCACCTGCATGGGCCTGGCGGGGAACAGAGACATGAAGGGAAAGAGAGACAGTCAGGTGACTACAGTCTGGAGTCGTGAAGGCCTGTGATAAAGACCAGAGAGAATGGAGGAGACTACAGCAATCCGATTATAGTATGGAACACAGTAAGTTGCCCAATGGAATATATGCTGGACTCACCCATTATTGAAGAATTTACTGGGATGGTTCAGTCCACCCATGTGACTGGGCGGTAGATGGGGTAGGAGCTGGTGTTGATTGACACCTGGCGGACACCTGGTAGAGAAAACAAGTGCAAAGGTCAGACCAGGGCCAAATTCTCTGAGACCAGACCAATTTGAACAAATACAAATATTAATTTGAACCTAGAAGAACAATTAACAGTCGGAACTTGTGGACGTAAACCTCAAGGGAGGGACTACAAGGCTGAGGCAGTCAGTGTAGGTGTAATTCATTGACTGTTGGTGTGTGTATGTGTGTGTGTGTGTGTGGGGGGGATGTCAATTGCCGTGGAGACTTAACATACCTGGCAGGTGGCGCCCAGGTGACGTGGCCGCCCACGGGAGCCCATGTTCCCCGGCTGAGTCCGTCCAGAGGGAAGGAGTCCCGTGTGCCACGCCCGCCAAACTGCTCTACTGCGTGATGCATCCAGCCTGGAGGGAGACAGACGGAGACCGGACTCAACACACACACGTTCAACACACTGGGTACGTTTAAGAAACCTGCACACAAAACTGTGGCACTTACTTGTGGGTTGCCCAAAAATCTAAGTATTTCAGACTTTCGACTCACCACACTAGCTGCGTCTGTGAAGCCCTCCACCGCAGCACAGAGAAGGCCACGCGCCAACACCGAGGAAGACCCTCGACACGTCAACAACACAAATACAATACAGCCAGCTGAACTGGAGGGAGGGAGGGAGGGAGGGAGGGAGGGAGGGAGAACACGATTAGACAGAAATATGGACAGAGCAGTCAACACATGCCAGTAGGTCTTCCATGACATAATTCAGCGTGTGATTTAGAACTAGACAGGCGATGGGGTTGAGACTGTCGACAGAGGACAGGAGAGCGGCGCAAGGAGGAAGTCTAGCAATGGAACGTTTTGCTGAGGAATGGGGAGGAGAGCTTATGCTCCTCTAGAACTAAAAATGTGTGCATGTAGGTGGAGAGAATCGAGTGTAGAAACTGTTTCTGCTGCAGTAAAAACTGCTAATTTAAACAACTTTTCCACCAGTCTGTTCTTCCAGGTACCGCAGGTATTGACCACTGTGTCTGCCCATCTCTGTCAGTATTTGCTAGTGTACTCTGGTCGTGCTGTACTGTGTCCCTGCCCCTAGGGGGCGATGGTAGCTCTACTGTAGGATTATTAGCAGAGCAGATGGCTCTGGGGGAGTTAGCAGACCTAGGAGAGCGCACGGAGGTTACTGTAATCCTTACAGACTAGCCAATGGTTCTGTGTGTGTGTGTGTGTGTGTGTGTGTGTGTGTGTGTGTGTGTGTGTGTGTGTGTATATATTTAGTGTTCCGTGTGTATGGAATCCACCTGGTTTTAATCCCATTAGAACAGGCGTGATGGAGAGGGAGAAGGCCCAACAGACCGTCTGAACAGGATTGGAGGATAGATTAAGAAGAAATAAAAAAAAACGCTCTTCAAGGAAGGAGAGCGAGAGAGAGACAGGCTGACGATGAGAGCACAGGCTGTGCTGCCTGTATCCACATGGCAGAAATGAGCCTGGCACATAGTCACACACACACACACACACACACACACACACACACACACACACACACACACACACACACACACACACACACAACCTGAAAAAAAGGCCATGGTCCAAACATAGACATTCTCTACAGTGGAAGAAAAAGGAGACTCCTGCTCAAAACAGACACTCACTGTGAGCCACTCTTGCTCAGCAGAATGCTCCCCACTCACCAGTCAGTGTTGCTTCCAAAATGAGCTCTACTAGCGTGTGTAGTGAGTGGGTCTATCCCTCTTCCTCTCCCCCTATAAAAAGCCTAAGGAGAAGATATTTCAGGCGCTTCGTTTTTAGCTTCCAGAGAGACGGAAATAAAAGACAACACTTGGCCATGCTGACGGGCCCCCCCTCTCTCAGGGCGCGTGTGTGTGTGTGATCACGATGCACCAGACAGAGACACACTCATGTAAAGAGAGGCCATGACCAGATGATCATAAACAGCTCTGGCTGGTTAACATATTCCCACAGACAAGTACAAAAATACAAAATGTTCACACACACACACACACACTCACCTTTCAGAATAGCACCGAGTTCAAGATCGCCTGTCTCGTCGAGTCTCAGCTTCTACAGCCAATCATCTCTGGGATTTCTTCAGCCCTGGAACAAAATCAGAAGAACGAGACAATGTAATAATCAAACCGGCATAAAAGTGGATCGCGGCCACACACACACACAACAACAAACAGTCTGTCGAGCAACATCTGCTCACATGAAACGAACACAGTCACAATTACACAAGAGCTCCATCAGACAATATCTGTGGTCTTCCTTATGACAAGGAACAGAAACCAGACAGTAGCCAGACCTCTCTAACACTGCCTTCACCTGTCAGTCAGAGTCGGGAGACAGACAGGGACTAGCAGTTTCAGTGTGACTGTAGCAGCGTCTCCCTCTCTCTCTCTCGCTCACCCTCTCCCACGTTTACTAGGAACATGGAGACTGTTGGAGGAGAGGAAAGAAAGAAATCAGCCCTCCACTCTTCCTCTCCTTTACCCTGTATGCGTTGTGTGTGTGTGTGTGTGTGTGGAAACCCGGGTGAGGGCTTTCCACTCACACACACACACACAGCGTGTGCTTGTCATCAACTAGCACACGTGAAACAAGACCGAGGAGAGAGAGTGGAGAGGGAGAGCAAGAGAGGGGGAAAAAGGGAAAGAGAGCGGTCAGAATGAAGAAGGCTGCAATTACACTTTTATATGGGGTGTGTGCTGTGGATTGAGATGTGACAAGCACTGACAAAAGAAAGTGAAACTGAAAAACAAGCAGCACAGGGAACTGAACACGGGAGATGAGTGAGAGTCAAACATCAGACGCCATTGTATTAAAATACACTGAGACCCGTGCTTGTTCATGTCTTTCTTCCCTTTTATGTGACAACTGATCAGATCTGGAAACGGAACTTGCCTTGTGTGTAGAGACAGTATTCTTACATTTGGTTATCTGTCACTAAATCAGTAACGCTGTGTGTGTGTACTGCGATACTCTGCATCCGGGGGGGGCGCCGCAGCACGGGGAACCCCCGGAGAGTGAGTAAGGGCCACGCCGCTAGTAAAAAGGGCTTACCCCAAACTACACCCCGCCTCCCCTATGACGCCACTTACGGTCAGGTGACCGGGGGCGTCGCTAGCGATGTCGTGATGTCACAGGGAATTTCTCAGGCGGAATTGGTCGGTGGTTAGTGAACCGGTGTTACGGTGAAATAAGAATGCGAGGTAGGCCGATTGCCATAAAACCCCTGCCTAAGAGAGGAATCCCCCAAATACTGAGTCGCAGAGGGGGAGGGGCAACAAAACACAAATTCTGTTGCGGTGTTGCCGATTTTCCTAATCAAGCCGGGGCAATTCCAACTAACTACGTTGAAGTTACCACATACACACACCCCTCAAAATCTCAACAGTACAAATATCATTACAACTAAAAATCTTGCTCAACATTACAATGTCATAATGTATGAATTCTCCCCCGGTAGCCCCCTTATGTCACCTGGGTTACAGTGAAACCCCCATGGCGACAGACATCAAAGACAAGTTCCAATCAACGCCTCCGTCGTTCTGGTTACCTCATCACACACACACACACACACACACACACACACACACACACACAGCTCTGGTAGAGGGATGAAAAGCTAGGGGCATCGCTATTCCAAGTAGCAAACCATAGCCCTAGTCCAAATCTCTAAAAGAAAATAATCACCTCTGTGATATCACGGCGATCACGAGCCAAGTACTAGAAGTCAGCTTCCGCCAAGCTAAAGGTAAAGGCAAAAGAAAACAAAAAAGAAACCAAATCAATGACAAAAGAAAAGGCTCTAGGCTCCAGACTCTAGTAAGAGCCATCCCAAACACAGAACTCCCCTGCCAGCCTCATATAGTGGTTTGATCCAGAGCCAAACAGACAGAAGAGCTCAGTTAAAAATAGATAACTGACTATGGTAGAAACAGAGACACAGAGAGAAAGAGAGAGACAGACGACAACATTCAGACACTAGTTCCTGACAGGGGCCTGGAGATCAGTGAGGAACTTGATAAGAGCGATGCGAGGGGGGAGAGAGAGAGAAGCTTCCGGCGTGTCTGGCGGAGGGAGAGAGCGAGGGATGAGGGAGGGACACAAGTCCATTACATAACTGGCCCAGGATTGAGTTCTGGAGGAAACACACACACACACACACCGCCAGGAACAAGACAGCCCGCCTGCGTTCGTCCTGTTGCCAGGCTCCCACAGTATGTGTGTGTGTGTGTGTGTGCGATGCAGACTAGTTCGTCAACATCGCATTTAAGCTTTTCCCACACACACACACAACCGCCTACACACACACAGGGAGATACAGCCAAATATACACACACAGAACATCCTCCAGCAGGGATAGAGGGTCAGTTCAGGAGAGCCAACTCTCTTCCGCCATACTAACTATAGTACAGCACTGTAGCCCAGTCTAGATCTAGGGGTTTAGCCTTCTAATAAATAAACCAAGTGCTCCACAACAACCCCAGGAACACAGCAAACACAACCTCTCACCCATTTACCAAGCCTTTAACTGTGACTGCCCCCCACCCCCACCCAAAAAAAAAAAAAAATGAGGTAGAGTTTGTATGTGCCAATTTGGGCCTGTTAGGTTTAGGACTCCGCCGAAAGCCATTTCCTCAGAGGTTAAAATACGTTAATATCCCGTTCTTTTGGAGAACTTGGATTGTGCCCCTGGCTGGAGTTGAACAGAACAAGTGCCGTTTCTGAGAGTCACGGATCACACTCTGGAGAAGAGCCTGGCCCAACACCCTCATCTGGACCCCCTCCCACACCGTCTAATGACAGACATGGTGAAATGTTCTACACTACCGCGCACAGTCGAAAGTATGTCAGCCGCTTTGGGCTGTTTGAGAAGATGGAAACAGCAAGAGCTGCTTTGTCTAACTGCTATCGCACCTGTGCTTTGGACAACTGTCAGTGTGTGTGTGTGTGTGTGTGTGTGTGTGAGAGAGAGATCTCTCACGGTTCAGGACGGTTCACACAGACATGGCGCACGGGTGTGACGTTTAGAAAAAGGAGAAGAGAGAAGAAGCTGGTATGAGATCAGACAGGAAGCTGCCGTCAGAGTTTCAGGAAGTAGCTAGGCCTCCCTGATGTGTATGTGGGTGTGGATGGCTTGGGGAGGGGAGAGGGAGGGGTAGTGGTTTCCTGTGCAACAGATAGTGTGTGTGTGTGTAAACGAAAGTGTTGTCTAAATATATGCGAGTGAGAAACATGTCAATAGAAAACAAATAACAGGGGTTCATTTCTAAAACCTTTGAATCCATGTCAGACATGACGAAGTCCACGTGTCTGAGCGAAGACTAAACCATCTAACACAGATAACAGAAATATATCAGAGGCAGGTCATTTAAATGGTAACTGACAATAAAGGCTCAAGGGCTATTTTTTTCTCTCGTCTGTCAGCAAAAAAACATTATTTTTTTTTTTTTTAAGTAAGGGTCGCTGACTGATGTGTCTGTTGAGGAAGGTTCCGTCAGCCACTGAGGCAAATGTCACTTGTTCGGTGGAAGACATTTCTGAGGACTTTAGAAGAAAAGGAGGAGTGACGTTCGGCCGGTTCTCGTTTTCCAGAAACAGCATGACTTTGAGAGAGACAGAAAGAGCCAGAGCCCATGCCGTCATCTGAACACTGACACGTGTGTGTGTGTGTCTCAGGTACACATGTGAAGCAGTGACTCAGTATGGGAACGTCTGAGACTGAAAACAGTGTTTGTGACCGGCTAAAAATGGGTTGTGATATTTGTGGTCGCTGATAACTGAATGATCACACGCTTTCGTG
Organism: Oncorhynchus keta; assembly: GCF_023373465.1. NCBI lineage: Eukaryota > Metazoa > Chordata > Actinopteri > Salmoniformes > Salmonidae > Oncorhynchus > Oncorhynchus keta. The sequence continues at coordinate 23,362,342 of NC_068433.1, read as the reverse complement.
TGCGACAGTTACAACACTTCATCAAAGACTCTCACTTTCCCCAGTGCCTCCACTTAAAAAATTCCAACCCGCCTTCGGTTTCCCCGAACACAGACGATCACAACATCTCAGTGAAACAGCAAAATACCTTGTATTGAGATGGGACAGAACCCCCCCCGTGTCTTCAGTACTTGCCCTAGACCTCACTTCCCAGAATCCAGCGCAAGAGACACAAACAAGTAAGCACCCGGATTAGTACCCCCAGAAACACACACACAAACGGAGCAGATTGCTTCCGAGACAACGGTTGCCGTGGTTTCGGCGGCATGGTGGATGGTTATTAGTAAGGTGGAGAGAGAGAGACAAACTACTTTCTCAAGAGAGACCTCTCCACCGTTTCCCATTCCCTAGTACAGATTGGTCTTCATTCCAAGAGCTGAAGGTCTGTGGTCATGTCTCCACTGAACAACAACATTAAGGTCCACCTGACCCTCAACACACGCCCACCTCTATCTGTGTGTGTGTGTACGTAACAGAGCAGAGAACGTTAATGATTGTCAGACCTCGGACTGAACTTTCCCCAGCAGAGTTAATACCAGATGAGGTACAGTCCAGTCCGGTGTTTGTAGGAACAGCTGGTAATTACGCCAGTTCTAGTTATCTGAACTGGCAGAAAGCACAGTGAGAATGATGCACACAGACATCTGTGTTTGTTATGGCGGATTGGACTGGTTGTTCATTTAGCCCAAAGAACACTGGACCGTTCACGGACTGGCCTCACCTCTTTCTCCAGCTCTCGGTTTTCACTACTTTTCTCATTCATCCACTCTCGCACTCCTTTCTAATACGCGCTCTGAAAATGTACCTGCCCCTAAACACTCATTACTGGCCTCTCACTCTCTCTTTGCCAGAGTAGTTGGGAGTAAAAGTAGTTTATGGGGGTGCCAAGAACAGACCAAAATAAAAAGTCAAACAGGGACACACAAGTCTCTAGAACTTTCAGACAAACACAAAACTACCACACCTGCATAGCCATATTCAACACACACCTCGTAAACAGTGTCATACCCCTTCCCAACGCTCTAGGGCAACAGCAGTCCCGAGGGCCTGACTGGCGTCACAGTTTTTGACCCAGCTAACACACCTGCCCCCAATAAATCACCTAATCGGGAGCTTCAGTTTTGAACGCAGTTTGATTAAATCAGCTGTGTTTGCTAAGGGGTGGCAACAAAAAAAAGTGTGGAACCAATCAGGCCCTGAAGGACTGGAGTTGTCTACCCCTGGTCTAGGGCTTAGACCATCTATATCCCCTCCTGCATATTGGAAAGGACTGGGTAGGTGGAGAGATGTACACGTTTTCATCTTCATCCTGAAGAGCTACCTGTTAAAAACGTTGGATTGTTATCAAATATCCTGCTATACGTTGGGGAAAGGAGAGGGGCTCGTGTTATTGTTTGCAGCAGGACTAATGTTCTGCTGTACTTCCCTGGTGAAGACATGACACCCTTTGTTTCTGGTAAACAAAAAAACAAGACTTGGTGTGGTCTCTGACAAATAGTGGTTTCATCATCGAGTTAGTTCCCCTCGCCTTTGACTCAGGTTACCACACGCGCGCACCGAATATGACGATGTTCTCTCACGTGGATGTAAAAGTATGTTAGGCAGACACACAAACACGTCCTACATTCACTGACACCTTTCACACGCACCCACACACCTGTTTCTACAACCAATCTCATGCTACACACAGCACCAACCATCTCAAAACAACATCTGCCAAAAAAAAAAAAACTTCCATCCATCACCTATACCGAGACAGGCAAACATCCTGTTACCCAGTTTTTCTACACTTTCATTCGTATGATTCATTTTACCTTTAGTTAACTTGACAAGTCAGTCAATAACAAAATCTTATTTACAAATCACGGCCTACCCCGGACGAAGCCCTATGAGACTCCCAATCACGGCCATGTGTGATACAGCCTGCAATACATGAGCCTCATCACGTAAATGAAACACGTTTTGCTTCACAGATATGTGGTGTGTGTACAACTTTAACCGTGCATGTTCGTCATAGGAGTAGTAGAATGGGCGGTGATTGTTCATTCACTCGCATTCAGATCACGGGATGCGAATAAGGTGGGCGGGTGATTCAAGCCAGAGCAAGAAGCAGTTACTCGGTTACTCTTCTGCCAAGAAGCCAAAGAGCTGTAAGATAGGAGTGATAAGAGCTTTTGTAAGCGGCGTTCTGCCTGTCCTAACTTTACAGCTTTGATACTTCAAAGAATCCCAAACGCAACACTCGTTACGTTTCCATTAATCGGAAGTGGACGTTCAAAAAGTTTCACCGACCCCATGCCAGCACACTTCGGTCCTTAGAAGAAGGCTCGGTTTATTAAGGCCTATAAAATGCATAGGACCGAGTTGAGCTCTCGCATAAACGCTTTTATATTTTAGGCTACACTCCCGTCAAACAATTATAGGCTAACTGAGAAAAAGCACAACACTCGCCACATTTTCCCACGCGTGTTTCAATTGCTCTTCCAGGCAGAGGTGTTTTGAGACAAACTAAAACCAGACCAGAAACAGTACCCCTCCCCCTTGGACGATGCAAATGACCTCCTTTCAATTCCGCTGTGTGCGATGAAGGTCTGAGTAGGGGCAACCCATTCACTTTATAAACCAGCCAGTCAAGCTACCTTAGCTCCCCCTGTCCTGCCCATCCCCACTCAACACTCCCCAAGTCAGCCCTTAGCTTAGTACTCCCACAGACAAAGGCATGGAGGAGGGGAGATCATTTACACAAGCATGTTCTCCCTGCATCTACTGCACCCGCTCTCTATCTGTCCCACAAACACACGCGGGATGCTGCTATGTTTCTGAACCGCCCCCCAACATATCTTTCTACTGTCAAAATAAATTCACCAAGAATGCACAACCATAAACGATCAATATATGAATACAAATTAGAAAGGGGAATAGACGTGTTCTAATTGTCACATTCAACCCATTATGTAGACTGTATGACATGGCACGTGATCTATTATGGGAATTACAATAGGCGACGTATTCCAGATCTAATCGTCGAGACAGCCGCTCAAGAATGAACAAGGCAGCATGAACAAGCAAGTCTTCCGGTTTCACCGAGAACTCATTTAACTGTTGCTACGCTGTAGCCTAACCATTGAATATCGGCTCCACTCTGTCAACAAATGTCGCTATTGACAATCCGTTCGCGTGATCAACACGAGCAAACAGAGGAGAAAACAATTCAAATCCAACGTAGACATTTACAGAAGACTAAATTCGGACGATTTACCCTGGTCGAAAAATAACTACAAACTCGTCCAATATCCAAAGAACTGCCAACGGCGAAATGTCTACGTCTCTAGTGTGGACACAGCGCAACGCGAGATAGACATTCAAAATTGTACATTCAAATAGTACGGTACCAAAAAGTAACCAGCTCGAAAAGTGTTTCACATAAGAAAGTAGTTATCAAGGTATTCACGTACAGTCGGTCAAGGAGTAGCCCTCGAGGATGTCGCTGAGAATATTCCCAAAACAACCCAGGATGGTTTCTTCGCAGGCTGTCGGTGTAGTGAATTTGGCTGAGTTTCCTCAATCCCGGCAGTAGCTAGTTGGATCTGTATGTATCCGCGAGTTTCTCTCTGTGCAGATAGATGCCAGCTACTCAGACAACTGACCCAGCCGGCAGAACGTTACAGCATTCACTCGGTCTCACTCGCTTCCTTTCAAAGCTCTCATAAACTTGTATCACTTTGACGCCCGACTAATGTCTCTGTCTGGCTTTGAAATTATTCTAGTGTCAGTCGACGTGCTATTCTAGTGTCAGTCGACGTGCGAGATCATCTTTTTATTATTCTGTTTTTCTCCCTGCCTTCGCTCTTTGTACAGTCCGTGTCTCGTTCTTGCTCTCGACATAAGCCAGTGGGATCGGGTTGCGCTGACTGAGCCGAGCTGTGTTTTAAAGGGACAAGCCTCTTGGCTCGGTGCGCAAACTATGATGCTGTCAGTACAGAGGCACACACCAACTCACTGGCTGCTTCTTCCACACACACGCCCCTCCTGCTCCGTTCGTCCACTCGCTGACGTCACCGCACGTCCCCGGAATCCCCTGACAAAGCAAAGTGGCACCGAATAACCACCGACTCGAGTCCCGCCCCCGACTACCGGAGAATGTTCCTCAGCCTTTGCCTCGGTGCTTTTTTTTTTTTTTTTAAAGGTGGGCTCGCCGTGACTGACCTACCGGTTGATCACCCAGACAGCGTTTCCGACTGAAAGCCTATTTTTGGACAAAGTACTATCCTGACGCCATAGCTATTATATTCCATCGTCTACTTATTCTGACTAAGGGACTAAGGGAGGGAAAGCCACTATAGTATGACAGTCTTAAGATCCCGTGTTGGTCTAATAGCAGTTATATGATCTATAATCGATATACTGTCTCAATATAATATAATACAAATACAGAAAAATAAAAACATGTTTTGAACTGACTAAAGCATTTATAACCAGATATAAAGTATTTATAACATCCATAATATTGATGATTACTGATATTGATTCCTAATGATAAGTCAATGTATTTCCTCTGCCATAACATCCATAAATCTGTAACAGGTTTCTGGCTATTTGGGGACGGAAATGGCTGGTCGCTCCAAACCCCCAGGAGTCACCAACATGGGTACTATAGTAATGCCAAACACATGCTCAGTTATTACAGGCAGCATGTGACACACACACACGTATATATTTAGATCCACCACCTCAGCAGGATAGGAGTATGTCAACAAAAGCAAGGACACACACAACCACACAAGATGAGAGTTTGATGCTTAACTTTCCTCGTCCCCAAACACACACACACACACACACACACACACACACACACACACACACACACACACACACACCACACACACACACACACACACACACACACACACACACACACACACACACACACACACACGGTAGAGAAAGGCTTAGACATGCAGTGCATTTGGAAAGTATTCAGACCCCTTGACTTTTTCCACATTTTGATACATTACAGCCTTATTCTAAAATTAATTGAATAGTTTTTTCCTACACACAATGACAATGAAAAACAGGTTTTTTTTGCAAATGTATCAAATATAAAAAATTGAAATATTCCATTTACATAAGTATTCAGATACATTTTTGCAAATGTATCAAATATAAAAAATTGAAATATTCCATTTACATAAGTATTCAGACCCTTTACTCAGTACTGTTAAAGCACCTTTGCCAGCGATTACAGCCTTGACTATTCTTGGGTATGACACTACAAGTTTGGCACACTTGTATTTGCGGAGTTTCCATTGTTCTCTGCAGGTCCTCTCAAGCTCTGTCAAGTTGGATGGGGAGCATCACGGCACAGCTATTTTCAGGTCTCTCCAGAGATGTTAGATCGGGTTCAAGTCCGGGCTCTGGCTGGGCCACTCAAGGACATTCAGAGACTTGTCCCGAAGCCACTCCTGCATTGTCTTGGCTGTGGGTCGTTGTCCTTTTGGAAGGTGAACCTTAGCCCCTGTCTGAGGTACTGAGCGCTCTGGTGCAGCTTTTCGTTAAGGATCTCTCTGTACTTTGCTCCGTTCATCTTTGCCTCGATCCTGACTAGTCTCCCAGTCCCTGCCACTGAAAAACATCCCCACAGCATGATGCTGTCACCACCATGCTTCACTGTAGGGATGGTGCCAGGTTTTCTCCAGACATGATGCTTGCCATTCAGGCCAAAGAGTTCAATCTTGGTTTCATCAGACTAGAGAATCTTGTTTTTCATGGCCTGAGAGTCCTTTAGGTGCCTTCTGGCAAACTACAAGGGGGCTGCCGTGTGCCTTTTACTGAGCAGTGACTTCCGTCTGGCCACTCTACCATTATGGCCTGATTGGTGAAGTGCTGCAGAGATGGTTGTCCTTCTGGAAGGTTCTCCCATCTCCACAGCAACTCTGTCAGAGCTCCGTTTGGCTGGGCGGCCAGCTCTAGGAAGAGTCTTGGTGGTTCCAAACTTCTTCCATTTAAGAATGATGGAGGCCACTGTGGTCTTGGGGACCTTCAATGCTGCAGAAATGTTTTGGTACCCTTCCTTAGATCTGTGCCTAGGCACAATCCTGTCTCAGGGCTCTTCGGGCAATTCCTTCAACCTCATGGCTTGGTTTTTGCTCTGACACGCACTGTCAACTGTGAGACCTTATATAGACAGCGGTGTACCTTTCCAAATCATGTCCAATCAATTGAATTTACCACAGGTGGACTCCAATCAAGTTGTAGAAACATCTCAATGATGATCAATGGAAACAGGATGCACCTGAGCTCAATTTTGAGTCTCATAGCAAACAAGGGTCTAAATACTTATGTAAATAAGGTATCTTTAAAATTTTTTTTAATACATTTGCAAAAATGTCTAAAAGCCTGTTTTTGCTTTGTCATCATGGGGTATTGTGTGTAGATTGATGAGGGGGGTGACATTTAATCCAGTTTAGAATAAGGCTGTAATGTAACAAAATGTGGAAAAGGTCTAGGGGTCTGAATACTTCCAGAATGCACTGTATGCTATTCACAGGCAATTATGATGTGAGAATGAATGTTCATTCAAGAACTTCCCACCAAGCAGCATGGTATGTTGGACTCCTGGACATGGGAGGACGTTCTGGACGGCAAGGGAGTCTACACATGGGAGGAGATCCTGGAGGGAAGGGATCGCCTTCCATGGGAACAGGTGGAGGCAGCTAGGAGAGCAGAGGCAGCCGGAGAAAGGAACCAGTATGTGGGAACACGGCTGGCAAGGAAGCCTGAGAGGCAGCCCCCACATTTTGGTGGGGGGGGCACGCGGGGAGTGTGGCAGAGTCAGGAAGCAGACCTGAGCCAACTCCCCGTGCTTACTGTGGCGAGCATGGGACTGGTCAGGCCCCGTGCTATGGGGTGCTGGGCACGGTACCGAGGCGGCGTATTCCCAGGCTGGTATGCTCTGTGCCAGCGTCCCGCATTTGCCGGGGGGAAGCTGGCATCCAGCCAGAATGGGTGGGGCCAGCTCTGCGCTCGAGACCGCCAGTGCGCCTCCACGGCCCTGTGTATCCGGTGCCTCGCCTACGCACCAGGCCTCCGGTGGCAGCCCCACGCACCAGGCTTCCGGTGGCAGCCCCACGCACCAGGCTGTCTCTCAGTCTCCTCCCTCCAGAGTCGCCCTCCTGTCCGGAGCTGCCAGAGCCGCCCTCCTGTCCGGAGCTGCCAGAGCCGCCCTCCTGTCCGGAGCTACCAGAGCCGCCCTTCTGCCCGGAGCTGCCCCTCAGTCCAGAGGCACCCCTCAGTCCGGTGGCGCCCTCTACGAGGGTCTTCAGTCCGGGGCCCGCTGCTCCAGAGGCGCCACCTAAGTGGGCCAAGACTGAGGTGGAGCGGGGTCCACGTCCCGCACCCGAGCCGCAGCCGTAAGAAGGCCCACCCGGACCCTCCCCTTTAGAGTCAGGTTTTGCGGCCGGAGTTCGCACCTTTGGGAGGGTACTGTCACGCCCTGGCCATAGAGGCTTTTTATTCTCTATTTTGGTTAGGTCAGGGTGTGACTAGGGTGGTCATTCTATGTCTTTTTTTCTATGTTTTGTATTTCTATGTCTTGGCCTGGTATGGTTCTCAATCAGGGACAGCTGTCTATCGTTGTCTCTGATTGAGAACCATACTTAGGTACCCTCTTCCCCCACCTGTTTTGTGGGAAGTTAACTTTGACTTTGTTCAGGGCACATGGCCCAAAGCTTCACGGTTTGGTTTTGTTCTTTGTTTTGTCTGCAGCATTTTTAATAAAGAGAAAATGTACGCTTACCATGCTGCACCTTGGTCCAGTCCTTCAGCCAGCCGTGACATGGATTGAGTGTGTGTTCAGAGCAATGCATTAGAGATATATTGCTGAGTGTATTCACTGTTCATGATCTACTATCCTATGCACGTCTGTTTGAGTGAGTTGCAAACTACACAGCTTTCAGTCATCAATGTACTCCATACTTGGGAGGCTGTGTGTGTCGTGTGGGTTTAAGGGCTGAAGCAGTGTGTCAAATCAAATCTTATTGGTTGAAAACACAGATTTTGCAGATGTTATTGCAGATGCAGAGAAATGCTTATGCTTCTAGCTCCAACAGTGCAGTGATACCAAACAATGCAAAATAATACATCATACGCATCCACCAAAAATCGAAAGAAAAAAATGAAAAAATATCAGAACGCGCAATGTCCGGAATATATAAATCCAGTATGTGACGGTGTGTATAGACATTGCGCACGCACATACACACACACACACACACACACAAAGCAACTGCCCCCCCCCCCCACCACACACATAGTACAGTATTGTATATAGTATGTATATCTGAAGTAGTGTGTATGTGTAACGCTCGTCGTCGGTGGAAGGAAGAGTGGACCAAAGCGCAGCGTGGAAAGTGTTCATGATATTTATTTTCAAGAAACACTCAAACAAAAATAACTAATCCAAAAAAACGGAAGCGAACAGTTCCGCCAGGCACACACACTAAACAGACAATAACACCCCACAAAACCCACAACTTATATATGATCCCCAATCAGAGACAACGATACACAGCTGCCTCTGATTGGGAACCACACTCGGCAAAACTACAAAGAAATAGAAAACTTAGATTTCCCCACCCGAGTCACACCCTGACCTAACCAAACAGAGAATAAATAAGGATCTCGAAGGTCAGGGCGTGACAATGTGTCTCCTTGTTGAATCCCTCTTCCATCGCAGGGGAAGGTAAGTGGGGTCAGACAGGGGACTGCAGGGGGTCCTTAAGCATGTGTGTGTGTGTGTGTGTGTGTGTGTGTGTGTGTGTGTGTGTGTGTGTGTTGTGTGTGTGTGTTGTGTGTGTAGAGGGTAATTACAGTGACAGGGCCTTCAGTAACGAGAGGAGAGGGAGTGGGAGAGGAGGACTGCAGGGAGAGGGGAGCGAGTTCGGTTCTCATACTGCAGATATATATAGCATCCCTCTCATGGGTACAAGCCAAAAAGATTCTTGTCATTCCTACTTCACACAGACACATCATTTGTATAAAGTACACGCTCACACACACACACACACGCACGCACGCACACACTACATTATATAACATTAATTTGATGTCAAATGAAATCAAACTTTATTTGTCACATGCGCCGACAAGTGTTGACCTTTACTGTGAAGTGCTGACTTAAGAGTTATATAAATATTTACCAAATAAACTAAAGTAAAAAATAATAAAAAGTAACACAATAAAATAACAATAACGAGGCTATATACAGGGGGTACCGGTACAGAGTCAATGTGGAGGCTATATACAGGGGGTACCGGTACAGAGTCAATGTGGCGGGGACACCGGTGTCGAGGTAATATGTTCATGTAGGTAGAGTTATTAAAGTGACTATGTATAGATAATAACAGAGAGAAGCAGCAGTGTAGAAAGGGGGGCAATGCAAATAGTCTGGGTAGCCATTTGATGTACTGTTCAAGAGTTTTATGGCTTGGGGGTAGAAGCTGTTAAGAAGCCTCTTAGACTGAGACTTGGCGCTCCTGTACCGCTTGCCTTGCGGTAGCAGAGAGAACAGTCTATGACTAGGGTGGCTGCAGTCTTTGACAGTTTTAAGGGCCTTCCTCTGACACCGCCTGGTATAGAGGTCCTGGATGGCAGGAAGCTTGGCCCCAATGATGTACTGGGCCGTACGCACTACCCTCTGTAGTGCCTTGCGATCGGAGGCCGAGCAGTTGCCATACCAGGCAGTGATGCAACCCGTCAGGATGCTCTCGATGGTGCAGCTGTAAAATCTTTTGAGGATCTGAGGACCCATGCCAAATGTTTTCAGTCTCCTGAGGGGGAATAGGTTTTGTTGGGAAAGGGGGATACCTAGACAGTTGTGCAACTGAATGCATTCAACTGAAATGTGTCTTCCACATTTAACCCAACCCCTCCGAATCAGAGAGGTGCGGGGGGCTGCCTTAATTGACATCCACGGTGAACAGTGGGTTAACTGCCCTGCTCAGGGGCAGAATGACAGATTCTTACCTTTTCAGCTCTGAGATTCGATCCAGCAACATTTTGGTTACTGGCCCAACACTCCTATCGCCCATGTGACCTTCTGCCCCAACATTTCAGCTTTTTTGATTTTGAATTCATTAGTAAAACAAATCAAGAAACATAATTCCACCTTGACATTATGGGGTTGTTATGTGTAGGCCAGTGAGAGAATATCTCCATTGAATCCATTTTAAATTCAGGGTGTAACACAACAAAATGTGGAAAAAGCCGTAGGCCTGAGTAGCGGAGTAGTAGAGACGGGGAGCGTGTGTGTGTGTGGTAATAGTAGGAGGATGTGTCACTGGTACAGACAGTGCCTCTCAGCCTCCTCTCTGCGGGACTGTGTGGATAGAGAAACAGACAGACGTGTGTGTGTGTGTGTGTGTGTAAGTCCTCAGAGTTATGCTCACACTCATTCCTGACTCAGACCATGCCACTACAAATCCAACAAGCCTTACTCAGCACACACACACACAGTGACACATCGTACATAACCGTCATCCTCCTCGTAAATGACTCTTTGTGGTCTCCCTCTCTCCCTCTCTCCCTCTGTCTGTCTGTCTGTCTGTCTGTCTGTCTGTCTGTCTGTCTGTCTGTCTGTCTGTCTGTCTCAATTCAATTTAAGGGGCTTTATTATCATGGGAAACATGTTAACATTTCCAAAGCAAGTGAAATAGATAATATACAAAAGTGAAATAAACAATAAAAATGAACAGTTAACATTACAGTCACAGAAGTTCCAAAAGAATAAAGACATTACAAATGTCATATTATGTATATATACAGTGTTGGAACAATGTATAAATGGTTAAACTACAAAAGGGGAAATAAATAAGCATAAATGTGGGTTGTCTTTACATAAATATGTTTGTTCTTCACTGGTTGACCTTTTCTTGTGGCAACGAGTCACATATCTTGCTGCTGTGATGCCCACTGTGGTATTTCACACAGTAGATATGGGAGTTTATCAAATTCAGATTTGTTTTCAAATTCTTTGTGGATCTGTGTAATCTGAGGGAAATATGTGTCTCTAATATGGTCATACATTGGGCAGGAGGTTAGGAAGTGCAGCTCAGTTTCCACCTCATTTTGTCGGCAATGTGTACATATCCTGTCTTCTCTTGAGAGCCAGGTTTGCCGATGGCAGCCTTTCTCAATAGCAAGGCTATGCTCACTGAGTCTGTACATAGTCAAAGCTTTCATAAAGTTTGGGTCAGTCACAGTGGTCAGGTATTCTGTCACTGTGTACTCTCTGTTTAGGGTCAAATAGCATTCTAGTTTGCTCTGTTTTTTTTGTTAATTCTTTCTAATGTGTCAAGTAATTCTCTTTTTGTTTAGTCATGATTTGTTTGGGTCTAATTGTGGTGCTGTCCTGGGGCTCTGTGGGGTGTGTTTGTGAACAGAGCCCCAGGACCAGCTTGCTTAGGGTACTCTTCTCCAGGTTCATCTGTCTGTAGGTGATAGCTTTGTTATGGAAGGTTTGGAAATCGCTTCCTTTTAGGTGGTTGTAGAATTTAACGTCTCTTTCTAGATTTTTGATAATTAGCGGGTATCGGCCTAATTCTGCTCTGCATGCATTATTTGGTGTTCTACGTTGTACACGGAGGATAATACTGCATGCAGAGTCTCAATTTGGTGTTTGTCCCATTTTGTGAATTCTTGTGAATTTTTGTGAGCGGACCCCAGACCTCACAACCATAAAGGGCAATGGGTTCTATAACTGATTAAAGTATTTTTAACCAGATCCTAATTGGTATGTCAAATTTTATATTCCTTTTGATGGCATAGAATGCCCTTCTTGCCTTGTCTCTCAAATCGTTCACAGCTTTGTGGAAGATACCTCTGGCGCTGATGTTTAGGCCAAGGTATGTATAGTTTTTTGTGTGCTCTAGGGCAACGGTGTCTAGATGGAATTTGTATTCGTGGTCCTGGTGACTGGACCTTTTTTGGAACACCATTATTTTTGTCTTACTGAGATTTACTGTCAGGGCCCAGGTCTGGCAGAATCTGTGCAGAAGATCTAAGTGCTGCTGTAGGTATTCCTTGATTGGTGACAAAAGCACCAGATCATCAGCCAACAGTAGACCTTTGACTTCAGATTCTAGTAGGGTGAGGCCGGGTGCTGCAGACTGTTCTAGTGCACTCGCCAATTCGTTGATATATATGTTGAAGAGGGTGAGGCTTAAGCTGCATCCCTGTCTCACGGCCCTGTGGGAAGAAATATGTGTTTTTTGCTTATTTTATCCGCCGTTTGTGTACATGGATTTTATAATGTTGTATGTTTTCCCCCCAACACCACTTTCCATCCATTTGTATTGCAGACCCGAATGCCAAATTGAGTCGAAGGCTTTTTTGAAATCAACAAAGCATGAGAAGACTTTTCCTTTGCCTTGGTTTGTTTGTCAATTAGGGTGTGCAGGGTGAATACGTGGTCTGTCGTACGGTAATTTGGTAAAAAGCCAATTTGACATTTCCTCAATACATTGTTTTGTACAAATGTACAAGTCTGTTGTTATTGATAATGCAGAGGATTTTCCCAAGGTTGCTGTTGTATATCACACAGTAGTTATTGGGGTCAAATTTGTCTCCACTTTGTGGATTGGGGTGATGAGTCCTTGGTTCCAAATGCCAGAGCTAAGGATGATGTTAAAGTGTTTTATTATAGCCAAATGGAATTTGTTGTCTGTATATTTGATCATTTCATTGAGGATACCATCAACACCACAGGCCTTTTTGGGTTGGAGGGTTTGTATTTTGTCCTGTAGTTCATTCAAGGTAATTGGAGAATCCAATGGGTTCTGGTAGTCCAGTAGTTGATTATAAGATTTGTATTTGATTATGTATATGTTTTTGATGTTTGGTCTTTGTTATAGGCCCAAAAAGATTGGAGAAGTGGTTTATCCATACATATCCATTTTGGATAGATAATTCTTTGTGTTGTTGTTTGTTTAGTGTTTTCCAGAAGTGGTTAGAGTCTATGGATTCTTCAATTACATTGAGCTGATTTCTGACGTGCTGTTCCTAATTTTTCCGTAATGTATTTCTGTATTGTTTTAGTTATTTACTGTAGTGAAGGCGTAGATTCAGGTTTTCTGGGTTTCTATGTTTTTGGTTGGACAGGTTTCTCAATGTCTTCGTTACATTTTTGCATTCTTCATCAAACCATTTGTCATTGTTGTTCATTTTCTTTTCTTTCTTTGTTCTGTTCAAGTAGACTGTGATTTTGCTGTGGTCTGATAGGGGTGTCAGTGGGCTGACTGTGGACGCTCTGAGAGACTCTGGGTTGAGGTCAGTGATAAAGTAGTCTACAGTACTACTGCCAAGAGATGAGCTATAGGTGTACCTACCAATTGGAGTCCCCTCGAAGCCTACCATTGACTATGTACATACCCAGCGTGCGACAGAGCTGCAGGAGTTGTGACCCGTTTGTTGGTTATGTTGTTATAGTTGTGCCTAGGGGGGCATATGGGGGAGGGGATGCTGTCACCTCCAGGCAGGTGTTTGTCCCCCTGTGTGCTGAGGGTGTCAGGTTCTTGTCCGGTTCTGGCATTTAGGTCGCGACATGTCCCTGGGCCTGGAAATGATTGATTTCCCCCTCCAGGATGGAGAAGCTGTCTTCATTAAAGTATGGGGATTCTATTGGAGGGATATAGGTAGCACACAGGAGGACATTTTTCTCTGTTAAGATCCTTTCCTTTTGAATTTCTACCAAGATGTAAAATGTTCCCGTTTTGATTAATCTAATAGAGTTAGATCTGCTCTATACCAAATTAGCATACCCCCGGAGTCCCTTCCGTGCTTCACACCTGGTAGTTTGATGGATGGGACTACCAGCTCTCTGTAACCTAGAGGGCAACCAGTGGGTCTGTCTCCTCTATACCAGGTTTCTTGCAGGATGACGATGTCTGTATTACCGATTTCTTTGATGAAGTCCAGATTCCTGCTCTTTAGGCCAAAGGCAGATAACCTCAGGCCTTTGATATTCCAGGATAAGATAGTGAAGGCTTTGTGTTCCATAAAGTGTCCAATGTTGTTGGTCGTGTGGTTTGGCCTCAGGCCAGTAAGTGTGAGCAGAGCCTGCTGAGCATCTGGTACATGCCATTGGCTTGGGCTAATGTAGTGGGGGTTGGGCCTGTTTGCCCGCTCACGGCCTGGGTGTATGTGTGACTTCCATGTTGAGGCCCTCTTTGCGGGGGTGGGGTGCATGGGGTGGACAGGAGGGGCATGGGTCTGATATGAGGGGGCCTAAAGGTGGTGTGGGCATGGTTGATTTGGGGGGTGTTCTCGCTCTCACTCTCTCTCTCTCTCTCTCTTTCTCTCTCTCTCACACACACCCCCACTCTGTCAGTTTCTCTCACTCTCCGTTACCAGCCTCCCTCTTTTCTCATTCTAAAATATTTTCTTCCTCTGCTTTCCTGGACTCTTATCACGCTTCCTTCTTCCCCGGGCACAGATTTCTATGTCTATTTTCAACATACAGTGGGGCAAAAAAAGTAGTTAGTCAGCCACCAATTGTGCAAGTTCTCCCACTTAAAAAGTTGAGAGAGGCCTGTAATTTTCATCATAGGTACACTTCAACTATGACAGACAAAATGAGACTTTTTCCCCCCAGAAAATTACATTGTAGGATTTTAAATTAATTTATTTGCAAATTATGGTGGAAAATAAGTATTTGGTCACCTACAAACAGGTAGGAAATGGAAGACATTCAAGACCACTGATAATCTCCCTCGATCTGGGGCTCCACGCAAGATCTCACCCCGTGGGATCAAAATGATCACAAGAACGGTGAGCAAAAATCCCAGAACCACACAGGGGACCTAATGAATGACCTGCAGAGAGCTGGGACCAAAGTAACAAAGCCTACCATCAGTAACACACTACGCCGCCAGGGACTCAAATCCTGCAGTGCCAGACGTGTCCCCCTGCTTAAGCCAGTACATGTCCAGGCCTGTCTGAAGTTTGCAAGAGAGCATTTGGATGATCCAGAAGAAGATTGGGAGAATGTCATATGGTCAGATGAAACCAAAATATAACTTTTTGGTAAAAACTCAACTCGTCGTGTTTGGAGGACAAAGAATGTTGAGTTGCATCCAAAGAACACCATACCTACTGTGAAGCATGGGGGTGGAAACATCATGCTTTGGGGTTGTTTTTATGCAAAGGGACCAGGACGACTGATCCGTGTAAAGGAAACAATGAATGGGGCCATGTATCGTGAGATTTTGAGTGAAAACCTCCTTCCATCAGCAAGGGCATTGAAGATGAAACGTGGCTGGGTCTTTCAGCATGACAATGATCCCAAACACACCGCCCGGGCAATGAAGGAGTGGCTTCGTAAGAAGCATTTCAAGGTCCTGCAGTGGCCTAGCCAGTCTCCAGATCTCAACCCCATAGAAAATCTTTGGAGGGAGTTGAAAGTCCGTGTTGCCCAGCAACAGCCCCAAAACATCACTGCTCTAGAGGAGATCTGCATGGAGGAATGGGCCAAAATACCAGCAACAGTGTGTGAAAACCTTGTGAAGACTTACAGAAAACGTTTGACCTCTGTCATTGCCAACAAAGGGTATATAACAAAGTATTGAGATAAGATTTTGTTATTGACCAAATACTTATTTTCCACCCTAATTTGCAATAAATCCATTAAAAATCCCACAATGTGGTTTTCTGGATGTTTTTTCCCTCATTTTGTCTGTCATACAGGCCTCTCTCATCTTTTTAAGTGGGAGAACTTGCACAATTGGTGGCTGACTAAATACTTTTTTGTCCCACTGTACATAGTGAAATGAAACCCAAAAGAGCGGTTGAGTCTTACCTGTATATGCCACGTCTTCAGTCTGGTCAGCGGCAGGGAGGTTGGAGGGTCAGTTGACCACCATATTACGACACCTCAGGCGCTCTCTCTCCCTCTGCCTGCACCTCCTGAACACACAACATGGTTGACAACATGGTCAGTCTGGGCTTGGGGTCAAGTGGTTACAACATGGTTGGCATGCCATTCTATGATGGAATGGTAACACAATCAACATTGTCGTTTGGGGTTCAATACACAGTCGACATTTTAGTGGTTCATAAAGCCAAAGTGTGTGTCAGGCCAAACATGAGGCCCTGCCTTGGCCGTTGCTGTGGCCATCTGGGAGTGTGTATGTGTGTGTGTATGTGTGTGTGTGTGCATGTGTGTGTCTGTGTTTGGCATGTGTCGCCTGTTCCTGAGTGACTCACAGTGTTACTGCAGGGTCATGTGATCAAGAACAGGTGGCACTCTGGTCCACCTCCTACACACACGCACACACGCACACGCACACACGCACACACACACGCCAGTGAGCATGTCCTTTTTGACATGATGTTGTGGTTTACACAGAGTGCAGTCTACCAAAATGTAATGTACCCTACCCATTCCTACTCCCTACTTTCAACTCTTCAACCCTCCTCCCGTCTGTCCTCCTCCCTCTACCTCCCCTCCACTGTCCTCCTCTTTCACCCTCTCCACTTACCTAAACAGATAACCACTCTCTCCCTTTCCCTCCCTGCCCCCTTCTCTCTCGCCCTTTCTTGTTCCCTCCATCTATCTTCCAACTCACCATGCAGGCTCATGGAAAACACACACACGCATTGCTGTTTCATACACATACCTAAATACAATACATGAACACACGCTACACTCTATAAGAGTTGTAACATAAACGTATAGCTCAAGGCATGCTTCTGCATGTATTTCTATAAACACAGGTCCTGACAGTTGGGTCAATAATTGGCAAGTTTACATTCATCTGCCCCTGGCAGTCAAGTGGACTAGCAGTTAAGGCACTTGACCTTTCACCCAGAGGTCAGGGGTCATAGGCCTGACTCCCTGGAAGGCCGCAGCTGATGTGGAGGGCCCTCAGAGGCCCCTACAGGGAAATGTTTGTAAGAGATTGAGCATTTCCACCTTAAAACAGAATGGATTAATGTGTATAGTATAAGTATCTGTTACTTCTGCGCGACTTACTTTTCAGCTTAGTTAGCAGTCTGTTGACAGTGGAAATATACTTAGTTGGCCATGAAATTATGTTTGAATTGACACTAAAGCAAAAACAGTTTCAATATATTCCCTTCTCCCACTCTTTGTGAATGTCACGATATCACATTCATATCACCTGTATCAGTGTAGCCTAAGGGGATTTTATGCTTGTACTAAATGTCAATACTGACCCCCAGATCAGCTCAGAGTGAGATGTGTGGGAGAGATAGGGTTGATTCCGAGAGTTCAGCAGCGATAAGGCTGAACTGAGATCAGATGAAAAGTGTGTCTACTACAGTATCTGTGTCTGTAAAGGTCAACCCGTGGGAGGAACACTAACCAGCCCAGCAGAGAGATACATTGAAGAAAGGAGAGGAGGAGGGAAGAGGAGGGAGAGAGAGGGGGGGGTGAGGAGGAGAGAGGGAGAGAGGGGGTGGGTGAGGAGGAGAGAGAGAGGGAGGAGGAGGGAGAGAGGGAGGAGGGGGGGGGGAGGGAGAGAGAGGGGGGGGGTGAGGAGGAGAGAGAGAGAGAGGGAGGAGGAGGGAGAGAGGGAGGAGGAGGGAGAGAGAGGGGAGGGAGAGAGAGGGGGGAGGAGGAGGAGAGAGAGAGGGAGGAGGAGGGAGAGAGGGAGGAGGAGGGAGAGAGGGAGAGAAAGAGGGGGAGGAGGAGGGAGAGAGGGAAGAGTGAGGAGGAGGAGGGAGAGAGGGAGGAGTAGGGAGGAGGGAGAGGAAGAGGGGAGGAGGAAGAGAGGGAGGAGGAGGGAGAGAGGGAGGAGGGAGAGAAAGAGGGAGGAGGAAGAGAGGGAGGAGGAGGGAGAGAGGGAGGAGTGACGAGGAGGGAGAGAGAGAGAGGAGTGAGGAGAGAGGGGAGGAGGAGAGAGAGAGAGGGGAGAGAGATAGAGAGATATAGAGAGGGAGAGAGGAGATAAAGAGAAGAAATAAAGAGTGAAGCATGGGTGAGAGAGGCAAGGAGGGGGAGAGGCAGAATAAAGAG
Source organism: Oncorhynchus keta (assembly GCF_023373465.1). Taxonomy (NCBI): domain Eukaryota; kingdom Metazoa; phylum Chordata; class Actinopteri; order Salmoniformes; family Salmonidae; genus Oncorhynchus; species Oncorhynchus keta. The sequence goes on along the minus strand of NC_068433.1, from coordinate 23,344,272 downwards.
AAGAGAGGGAGTGAGGAGGAGTGAAAAACAACCCGAGTCAACTATCCAAAAGATGAAAAAGGTGGGAAAATAAACTGGGTGGGGAGATTCTTCAAGAGAATATCACCGTTTCTGAGAAAGAGAAAGAGATTAAAGAATGGAAAATTAGAGACAAAATAAACAAAAAAAAGTAGCAGAGCGAGAGAACTGGAAAGGGGGGAGAGGAGAGAGTGAACGAGGGAGGCCAAGGTCGTGAAAGGGCCAAGACAGTGTTGCTCCCGTGACAGCAGGACTACATGTGACTTTGCTCAAGTCAAGGTCTGCATTGTGCCAGCCCTGCACTATTGTACTGATATCGGCCCTATTGTATGAGCACCAGCTGGGATACAAGCGCTGCACATGCGCGCGCACACGCACGCGCACATGCACGCGCACATGCACGCGCACACACACACGCACACACACACACACACACACACACACACACACACACACACACACACACACACACACACACACACACACACACACACACACACACACACACACACACACACGCACACACTTTGTGCCTTCACTCTCCCTACATCTGATACTGAGTTGTGTGTCAAAGGAACACAGCATTAGTCCAGATAACAAAACACCATGGACTGAACACACTGACCCACTGAACACAGCTACTGACTAAACACACTGACCCACTGAACACAGCTACTGACTAAACACACTGACCCACTGAACACAGCTACTGACTAAACACACTGACCCACTGAACACAGCTACTGACTAAACACACTGACCCACTGAACACAGCTACTGACTAAACACACTGACCCACTGAACACAGCTACTGACTAAACACACTGACCCACGGAACACAGCTACTGACTAAACACACTGACCCACTGAACACAGCTACTGACTAAACACACTGACCCACTGAACACAGGTACTGACTAAACACACTGACCCACTGAACACAGCTACTGACTAAACACACTGACCCACTGAACACAGCTACTGACTGAACACACTGAACACCCTAACTGACTGAACACAGCTACTGACTGAACACACTGACCCACTGAACACAGCTACTGACTGAACACACGGACCCACTGAACACACATATTGACTGAACACACTCACCCACTGAACACAGCTACTGACTGAACACACTGACCCACTGAACACCCTCACTGACTGAACACACTGACCCACTGAACACACCTACTGACTGAACACACTGACCCACTGAACACAGCTACTGACTAAACACACTGACCCACTGAACACAGCTACTGACTAAACACACTGACCCACTGAACACAGCTACTGACTAAACACACTGACCCACTGAACACAGCTACTGACTAAACACACTGACCCACTGAACACAGCTACTGACTAAACACACTGACCCACGGAACACAGCTACTGACTAAACACACTGACCCACTGAACACAGCTACTGACTAAACACACTGACCCACTGAACACAGCTACTGACTAAACACACTGACCCACTGAACACAGCTACTGACTGAACACACTGACCCACTGAACACAGCTACTGACTGAACACACTGACCCACTGAACACCCTCACTGACAGAACACACTGACCCACTGAACACACCTACTGACTGAACACACTGACCCACTGAACACCCTCACTGACTGAACACACTGACCCCTGAACACAGCTACTGACTAAACACACTGACCCACTGAACACACCTACTGACTGAACACACTGACCCACTGAACACAGCTACTGACTGAACACACTGACCCACTGAACACCCTCACTGACTGAACACACTGACCCCCTGAACACAGCTACTGACTAAACACACTGACCCACTGAACACACCTACTGACTGAACACACTGACCCACTGAACACAGCTACTGACTGAACACACTGACCCACTGAACACAGCTACTGACTGAACACACTGACCCACTGAACACAGCTACTGACTGAACACACTGACCCACTGAACACCCTCACTGACTGAACACACTGACCCCCTGAACACAGCTACTGACTACACACACTGACCCACTGAACACAGCTACTGACTAAACACACTGACCCACTGAACACAGCTACTGACTAAACACACTGACCCACGAACACAGCTACTGACTAAACACACTGACCCCCTGAACACAGCTACTGACTAAACACACTGACCCACTGAACACACCTACTGACTGAACACACTGACCCACTGAACACAGCTACTGACTGAACACACTGACCCACTGAACACCCTCACTGACTGAACACACTGACCCCTGAACACAGCTACTGACTAAACACACTGACCCACTGAACACACCTACTGACTGAACACACTGACCCACTGAACACAGCTACTGACTGAACACACTGACCCACTGAACACAGCTACTGACTGAACACACTGACCCACTGAACACAGCTACTGACTGAACACACTGACCCACTGAACACCCTCACTGACTGAACACACTGACCCCCTGAACACAGCTACTGACTACACACACTGACCCACTGAACACAGCTACTGACTAAACACACTGACCCACTGAACACAGCTACTGACTAAACACACTGACCCACGGAACACAGCTACTGACTAAACACACTGACCCCCTGAACACAGCTACTGACTAAACACACTGACCCACTGAACACACCTACTGACTGAACACACTGACCCACTGAACACAGCTACTGACTGAACACACTGACCCACTGAACACAGCTACTGACTGAACACACTGACCCACTGAACACAGCTACTGACTGAACACACTGACCCACTGAACACCCTCACTGACTGAACACACTGACCCCCTGAACACAGCTACTGACTACACACACTGACCCACTGAACACAGCTACTGACTAAACACACTGACCCACTGAACACAGCTACTGACTAAACACACTGACCCACTGAACACAGCTACTGACTAAACACACTGACCCACTGAACACAGCTACTGACTAAACACACTGACCCACTGAACACAGCTACTGACTAAACACACTGACCCACTGAACACAGCTACTGACTAAACACACTGACCCACTGAACACAGCTACTGACTGAACACACTGACCCACTGAACACCCTCACTGACTGAACACACTCACCCCCTGAACACAGCTACTGACTGAACACACTGACCCACTGAACACAGCTACTGACTGAACACACTGACCCACTGAACACACATATTGACTGAACACACTGACCCACTGAACACAGCTACTGACTGAACACACTGACCCACTGAACACCCTCACTGACTGAACACACTGACCCACTGAACACACCTACTGACTGAACACACTGACCCACTGAACACAGCTACTCACCGAACACACTGACCCACTGAACACAGCTACTGACTGAACACAATGACCCACTGAACACAGCTACTCACCGAACACACTGACCCACTGAACACAGCTACTGACTGAACACACCTACTGATTGAACACACTGACCCACTGAACACACCTACTGACTGAACACACTGACCCACTGAACACAGCTACTGACTAAACACACTGACCCACTGAACACAGCTACTGACTGAACACACTGACCCACTGAACACAGCTACTGACTAAACACACTGACCCACTGAACACAGCTACTGACTGAACACACTGACCCACTGAACACAGCTACTGACTGAACACACTGACCCACTGAACACAGCTACTGACCGAACACACTGAGCCACTGAACACAGCTACTGACTAAACACACTGACCCACTGAACACAGCTACTGACTGAACACACTGACCCACTGAACACAGCTACTGACTGAACACACTGACCCACTGAACACCCTCACTGACCCCCTGAACACAGCTACTGACTGAACACACTGACCCACTGAACACAGCTACTGACTGAACACACTGACCCACTGAACACCCTCACTGACTGAACACACTGACCCCCTGAACACAGCTACTGACTGAACACACTGACCCACTGAACACACCTATTGACTGAACACACTGACCCACTGAACACAGCTACTGACTGAACACACTGAACACCCTCACTGACTGAACACACTGACCCCCTGAACACAGCTACTGACTGAACACACTGACCCACTGAACACAGCTACTGACTGAACACACTGACCCACTGAACACACATATTGACTGAACACACTGACACACTGAACACAGCTACTGACTGAACACACTGACCCACTGAACACCCTCACTGACTGAACACACTGACCCACTGAACACACCTACTGACTGAACACACTGACCAACTGAACACAGCTACTGACTAAACACACTGACCCACTGAACACACCTACTGACTGAACACACTGACCCACTGAACACAGCTACTGACTGAACACACTGACCCACTGAACACAGCTACTGACTGAACACACTGACCCACTGAACACCCTCACTGACTGAACACACTGACCCCTGAACACAGCTACTGACTACACACACTGACCCACTGAACACAGCAACTGACTAAACACACTGACCCACTGAACACAGCTACTGACTAAACACACTGACCCACTGAACACAGCTACTGACTAAACACACTGACATACGGAACACAGCTACTGACTAAACACACTGACCCACTGAACACAGCTACTGACTGAACACACTGACCCACTGAACACCCTCACTGACTGAACACACTGACCCACTGAACACACCTACTGACTGAACACACTGACCAACTGAACACACCTACTGATTGAACACACTGACCCACTGAACACACCTACTGACTGAACACACTGACCCACTGAACACAGCTACTGACTGAACACAATGACCCACTGAACACAGCTACTCACCGAACACACTGACCCACTGAACACAGCTACTGACTGAACACACCTACTGATTGAACACACTGACCCACTGAACACACCTACTGACTGAACACACTGACCCACTGAACACAGCTACTGACTAAACACACTGACCCACTGAACACAGCTACTGACTAAACACACTGACCCACTGAACACAGCTACTGACTCAACACACTGACCCACTGAACACAGCTACTGACTAAACACACTGACCCACTGAACACAGCTACTGACTGAACACACTGACCCACTGAACACAGCTACTGACTGAACACACTGACCCACTGAACACAGCTACTGACCGAACACACTGAGCCACTGAACACAGCTACTGACTAAACACACTGACCCACTGAACACAGCTACTGACTGAACACACTGACCCACTGAACACAGCTACTGACTGAACACACTGACCCACTGAACACCCTCACTGACCCCCTGAACACAGCTACTGACTGAACACACTGACCCACTGAACACAGCTACTGACTGAACACACTGACCCACTGAACACCCTCACTGACTGAACACACTGACCCCTGAACACAGCTACTGACTGAACACACTGACCCACTGAACACACCTATTGACTGAACACACTGACCCACTGAACACAGCTACTGACTGAACACACTGAACACCCTCACTGACTGAACACACTGACCCCCTGAACACAGCTACTGACTGAACACAGCTACTGACTGAACACACTGACCCACTGAACACACATATTGACTGAACACACTGACACACTGAACACAGCTACTGACTGAACACACTGACCCACTGAACACCCTCACTGACTGAACACACTGACCCACTGAACACACCTACTGACTGAACACACTGACCAACTGAACACACCTACTGATTGAACACACTGACCCACTGAACACACCTACTGACTGAACACACTGACCCACTGAACACAGCTACTGACTAAACACACTGACCCACTGAACACAGCTACTGACTAAACACACTGACCCACTGAACACAGCTACTGACTAAACACACTGACCCACTGAACACAGCTACTGACTGAACACACTGACCCACTGAACACCCTAACTGACTGAACACACTGACCCCTGAACACACTGAACACAGCTACTGACTGAACACACTGACCCACTGAACACACATATTGACTGAACACACTCACCCACTGAACACAGCTACTGACTGAACACACTGACCCACTGAACACAGCTACTGACTAAACACACTGACCCACTGAACACAGCTACTGACTAAACACACTGACCCACTGAACACAGCTACTGACTAAACACACTGACCCACTGAACACAGCTACTGACTAAACACACTGACCCACTGAACACAGCTACTGACTAAACACACTGACCCACTGAACACAGCTACTGACTGAACACACTGACCCACTGAACACCCTAACTGACTGAACACACTGACCCCCTGAACACACTGAACACAGCTACTGACTGAACACACTGACCCACAACACACATATTGACTGAACACACTCACCCACTGAACACAGCTACTGACTGAACACACTGACCCACTGAACACCCTCACTGACTGAACACACTGACCCACTGAACACACCTACTGACTGAACACACTGACCCACTGAACACCCTCACTGACTGAACACACTGACCCCCTGAACACAGCTACTGACTAAACACTGACCCACTGAACACACCTACTGACTGAACACACTGACCCACTGAACACAGCTACTGACTGAACACACTGACCCACTGAACACAGCTACTGACTGAACACACTGACCCACTGAACACCCTCACTGACTGAACACACTGACCCCTGAACACAGCTACTGACTGACACACACTGACCCACTGAACACAGCAACTGACTAAACACACTGACCCACTGAACACAGCTACTGACTAAACACACTGACCCACTGAACACAGCTACTGACTGAACACACTGAACACCCTCACTGACTGAACACACTGACCCCCTGAACACAGCTACTGACTGAACACACTGACCCACTGAACACAGCTACTGACTGAACACACTGACCCACTGAACACACATATTGACTGAACACACTGACACACTGAACACAGCTACTGACTGAACACACTGACCCACTGAACACCCTCACTGACTGAACACACTGACCCACTGAACACACCTACTGACTGAACACACTGACCAACTGAACACACCTACTGATTGAACACACTGACCCACTGAACACACCTACTGACTGAACACACTGACCCACTGAACACAGCTACTGACTAAACACACTGACCCACTGAACACAGCTACTGACTAAACACACTGACCCACTGAACACAGCTACTGACTAAACACACTGACCCACTGAACACAGCTACTGACTAAACACACTGACCCACTGAACACAGCTACTGACTGAACACACTGACCCACTGAACACCCTAACTGACTGAACACACTGACCTGAACACACAGCTACTGACTGAACACCCCACTGAATTGACTGAACACACTCACCCACTGAACACAGCTACTGACTGAACACACTGACCCACTGAACACCCTCACTGACTGAACACACTGACCCACTGAACACACCTACTGACTGAACACACTGACCCACTGAACACCCTCACTGACTGAACACACTGACCCCTGAACACAGCTACTGACTGAACACACTGACCCACTGAACACACCTACTGACTGAACACACTGACCCACTGAACACAGCTACTGACTGAACACACTGACCCACTGAACACAGCTACTGACTGAACACACTGACCCACTGAACACCCTCACTGACTGAACACACTGACCCACTGAACACACCTACTGACTGAACACACTGACCCACTGAACACACCTACTGACTGAACACACTGACCCACTGAACACAGCTACTGACTGAACACACTGACCCACTGAACACCCTCACTGACTGAACACACTGACCCCCTGAACACAGCTACTGACTACACACACTGACCCACTGAACACAGCTACTGACTAAACACACTGACCCACTGAACACAGCTACTGACTAAACACACTGACCCACGGAACACAGCTACTGACTAAACACACTGACCCCTGAACACAGCTACTGACTAAACACACTGACCCACTGAACACACCTACTGACTGAACACACTGACCCACTGAACACAGCTACTGACTGAACACACTGACCCACTGAACACAGCTACTGACTGAACACAGCTACTGACTGAACACACTGACCCACTGAACACCCTCACTGACTGAACACACTGACCCCCTGAACACAGCTACTGACTACACACACTGACCCACTGAACACAGCTACTGACTAAACACACTGACCCACTGAACACAGCTACTGACTAAACACACTGACCCACTGAACACAGCTACTGACTAAACACACTGACCCACTGAACACAGCTACTGACTAAACACACTGACCCACTGAACACAGCTACTGACTAAACACACTGACCCACTGAACACAGCTACTGAATAAACACACTGACCCACTGAACACAGCTACTGACTGAACACACTGACCCACTGAACACCCTCACTGACTGAACACACTCACCCCTGAACACAGCTACTGACTGAACACACTGACCCACTGAACACAGCTACTGACTGAACACACTGACCCACTGAACACACATGTTGACTGAACACACTGACCCACTGAACACAGCTACTGACTGAACACACTGACCCACTGAACACCCTCACTGACTGAACACACTGACCCACTGAACACACCTACTGACTGAACACACTGACCCACTGAACACAGCTACTCACCGAACACACTGACCCACTGAACACAGCTACTGACTGAACACAATGACCAACTGAACACAGCTACTCACCGAACACACTGACCCACTGAACACAGCTACTGACTGAACACACCTACTGATTGAACACACTGACCCACTGAACACACCTACTGACTGAACACACTGACCCACTGAACACAGCTACTGACTGAACACAATGACCCACTGAACACAGCTACTCACCGAACACACTGACCCACTGAACACAGCTACTGACTAAACACACTGACCCACTGAACACAGCTACTGACTGAACACACTGACCCACTGAACACAGCTACTGACTGAACACACTGACCCACTGAACACAGCTACTGACCGAACACACTGACCCACTGAACACAGCTACTGACTAAACACACTGACCCACTGAACACAGCTACTGACTGAACACACTGACCCACTGAACACAGCTACTGACTGAACACACTGACCCACTGAACACAGCTACTGACTGAACACACTGACCCACTGAACACAGCTACTGACTGAACACACTGACCCACTGAACACAGCTACTGACTGAACACACTGACCCACTGAACACCCTCACTGACTGAACACAGCTACTGACTGAACACACTGACCCACTGAACACAGCTACTGACTGAACACACTGACCCACTGAACACCCTCACTGACAGAACACACTGACCCCTGAACACAGCTACTGACTGAACACACTGACCCACTGAACACACCTATTGACTGAACACACTGACCCACTGAACACAGCTACTGACTGAACACACTGAACACCCTCACTGACTGAACACACTGACCCCCTGAACACAGCTACTGACTGAACACACTGACCCACTGAACACAGCTACTGACTGAACACACTGACCCACTGAACACACATATTGACTGAACACACTGACACACTGAACACAGCTACTGACTGAACACACTGACCCACTGAACACCCTCACTGACTGAACACACTGACCCACTGAACACACCTACTGACTGAACACACTGACCAACTGAACACAGCTACTGACTAAACACACTGACCCACTGAACACACCTACTGACTGAACACACTGACCCACTGAACACAGCTACTGACTGAACACACTGACCCACTGAACACAGCTACTGACTGAACACACTGACCCACTGAACACCCTCACTGACTGAACACACTGACCCCCTGAACACAGCTACTGACTACACACACTGACCCACTGAACACAGCAACTGACTAAACACACTGACCCACTGAACACAGCTACTGACTAAACACACTGACCCACTGAACACAGCTACTGACTAAACACACTGACATACGGAACACAGCTACTGACTAAACACACTGACCCACTGAACACAGCTACTGACTGAACACACTGACCCACTGAACACCCTCACTGACTGAACACACTGACCCACTGAACACACCTACTGACTGAACACACTGACCAACTGAACACACCTACTGATTGAACACACTGACCCACTGAACACACCTACTGACTGAACACACTGACCCACTGAACACAGCTACTGACTGAACACAATGACCCACTGAACACAGCTACTCACCGAACACACTGACCCACTGAACACAGCTACTGACTGAACACACCTACTGATTGAACACACTGACCCACTGAACACACCTACTGACTGAACACACTGACCCACTGAACACAGCTACTGACTAAACACACTGACCCACTGAACACAGCTACTGACTAAACACACTGACCCACTGAACACAGCTACTGACTTAACACACTGACCCACTGAACACAGCTACTGACTAAACACACTGACCCACTGAACACAGCTACTGACTGAACACACTGACCCACTGAACACAGCTACTGACTGAACACACTGACCCACTGAACACAGCTACTGACCGAACACACTGACCCACTGAACACAGCTACTGACTAAACACACTGACCCACTGAACACAGCTACTGACTGAACACACTGACCCACTGAACACAGCTACTGACTGAACACACACCCACTGAACACCCTCACTGACCCCCTGAACACAGCTACTGACTGAACACACTGACCCACTGAACACAGCTACTGACTGAACACACTGACCCACTGAACACCCTCACTGACTGAACACACTGACCCCTGAACACAGCTACTGACTGAACACACTGACCCACTGAACACACCTATTGACTGAACACACTGACCCACTGAACACAGCTACTGACTGAACACACTCACTGACTGAACACACTGACCCCCTGAACACAGCTACTGACTGAACACACTGACCCACTGAACACAGCTACTGACTGAACACACTGACCCACTGAACACACATATTGACTGAACACACTGACACACTGAACACAGCTACTGACTGAACACACTGACCCACTGAACACCCTCACTGACTGAACACACTGACCCACTGAACACACCTACTGACTGAACACACTGACCAACTGAACACACCTACTGATTGAACACACTGACCCACTGAACACACCTACTGACTGAACACACTGACCCACTGAACACAGCTACTGACTAAACACACTGACCCACTGAACACAGCTACTGACTAAACACACTGACCCACTGAACACAGCTACTGACTAAACACACTGACCCACTGAACACAGCTACTGACTAAACACACTGACCCACTGAACACACCTACTGACTGAACACACTGACCCACTGAACACCCTCACTGACTGAACACACTGACCCCCTGAACACAGCTACTGACTGACACGCTACTGACTGAACACACTGACCCACTGAACACACCTATTGACTGAACACACTGACCCACTGAACACATCTACTGACTGAACACACTGACCCACTGAACACCCTCACTGACTGAACACACTGACCCACTGAACACACCTACTGACTGAACACACTGACCCACTGAACACACCCACTGACTGAACACACTGACCCACTGAACACAGCTACTGACTGAACACACTGACCCACTGAACACACCTACTGACTGAACACACTGACCCACTGAACACAGCTACTGACTGAACACACTGACCCACTGAACACAGCTACTGACTGAACACACTGACCCACTGAACACCCTCACTGACTGAACACACTGACCCCCTGAACACAGCTACTGACTACACACACTGACCCACTGAACACAGCAACTGACTAAACACACTGACCCACTGAACACAGCTACTGACTAAACACACTGACCCACTGAACACAGCTACTGACTGAACACACTGAACACACTGACTGAACACACTGACCCCTGAACACAGCTACTGACTGAACACACTGACCCACTGAACACAGCTACTGACTGAACACACTGACCCACTGAACACACATATTGACTGAACACACTGACACACTGAACACAGCTACTGACTGAACACACTGACCCACTGAACACCCTCACTGACTGAACACACTGACCCACTGAACACACCTACTGACTGAACACACTGACCAACTGAACACACCTACTGATTGAACACACTGACCCACTGAACACACCTACTGACTGAACACACTGACCCACTGAACACAGCTACTGACTAAACACACTGACCCACTGAACACAGCTACTGACTAAACACACTGACCCACTGAACACAGCTACTGAATAAACACACTGACCCACTGAACACAGCTACTGACTAAACACACTGACCCACTGAACACAGCTACTGACTGAACACACTGACCCACTGAACACCCTAACTGACTGAACACACTGACCCCTGAACACACTGAACACAGCTACTGACTGAACACACTGACCCACTGAACACACATATTGACTGAACACACTCACCCACTGAACACAGCTACTGACTGAACACACTGACCCACTGAACACCCTCACTGACTGAACACACTGACCCACTGAACACACCTACTGACTGAACACACTGACCCACTGAACACCCTCACTGACTGAACACACTGACCCCTGAACACAGCTACTGACTAAACACACTGACCCACTGAACACACCTACTGACTGAACACACTGACCCACTGAACACAGCTACTGACTGAACACACTGACCCACTGAACACAGCTACTGACTGAACACACTGACCCACTGAACACCCTCACTGACTGAACACACTGACCCCTGAACACAGCTACTGACTACACACACTGACCCACTGAACACAGCACTGACTAAACACACTGACCCACTGAACACAGCTACTGACTAAACACACTGACCCACTGAACACAGCTACTGACTAAACACACTGACATACGGAACACAGCTACTGACTAAACACACTGACCCACTGAACACAGCTACTGACTAAACACACTGACCCACTGAACACAGCTACTGACTAAACACACTGACCCACTGAACACAGCTACTGACTAAACACACTGACCCACTGAACACAGCTACTGACTGAACACACTGACCCACTGAACACCCTCACTGACTGAACACACTGACCCCCTGAACACAGCTACTGACTGAACACACTGACCCACTGAACACAGCTACTGACTGAACACACTGACCCACTGAACACACATATTGACTGAACACACTGACCCACTGAACACAGCTACTGACTGAACACACTGACCCACTGAACAAACACACTGACCCACTGAACACACCTACTGACTGAACACACTGACCCACTGAACACACTGACCAACTGAACACACCTACTGAACACACTGACCCACTGAACACACCTACTGACTGAACACACTGAACACACCTACTGACTGAACACACTGACCCACTGAACACAGCTACTCACCGAACACACTGACCCACTGAACACAGCTACTGACTGAACACAATGACCCACTGAACACAGCTACTCACCGAACACACTGACCCACTGAACACACCTACTGACTGAACACACTGACCCACTGAACACACCTACTGACTGAACACACTGACCCACTGAACACAGCTACTGACTAAACACACTGACCCACTGAACACAGCTACTGACTAAACACACTGACCCACTGAACACAGCTACTGACTGAACACACTGACCCACTGAACACAGCTACTGACTGAACACACTGACCCACTGAACACAGCTACTGACCGAACACACTGACCCACTGAACACAGCTACTGACTGAACACACTGACCCACTGAACACAGCTACTGACTGAACACACTGACCCACTGAACACCCTCACTGACTGAACACACTGACCCCTGAACACAGCTACTGACTGAACACACTGACCCACTGAACACCCTCACTGACTGAACACACTGACCCCCTGAACACAGCTACTGACTGAACACACTGACCCACTGAACACACCTATTGACTGAACACACTGACCCACTGAACACAGCTACTGACTGAACACACTGCACACCCTCACTAACTGAACACACTGACCCACTGAACACAGCTACTGACTGAACACACTGACCCACTGAACAAACACACTGACCCACTGAACACACCTACTGACTGAACACACCCACTGAACACACTGACCAACTGAACACACCTACTGATTGAACACACTGACCCACTGAACACACCTACTGACTGAACACACTGAACACACCTACTGACTGAACACACTGACCCACTGAACACAGCTACTCACCGAACACACTGACCCACTGAACACAGCTACTGACTGAACACAATGACCCACTGAACACAGCTACTCACCGAACACACTGACCCACTGAACACACCTACTGATTGAACACACTGACCCACTGAACACACCTACTGACTGAACACACTGACCCACTGAACACAGCTACTGACTAAACACACTGACCCACTGAACACAGCTACTGACTAAACACACTGACCCACTGAACACAGCTACTGACTGAACACACTGACCCACTGAACACAGCTACTGACTGAACACACTGACCCACTGAACACAGCTACTGACCGAACACACTGACCCACTGAACACAGCTACTGACTGAACACACTGACCCACTGAACACAGCTACTGACTGAACACACTGACCCACTGAACACCCTCACTGACTGAACACACTGACCCCCTGAACACAGCTACTGACTGAACACACTGACCCACTGAACACCCTCACTGACTGAACACACTGACCCCCTGAACACAGCTACTGACTGAACACACTGACCCACTGAACACACCTATTGACTGAACACACTGACCCACTGAACACAGCTACTGACTGAACACACTGCACACCCTCACTGACTGAACACACTGACCCCCTGAACACAGCTACTGACTGAACACACTGACCCACTGAACACACATATTGACTGAACACACTGACACACTGAACACAGCTACTGACTGAACACACTGACCCACTGAACACCCTCACTGACTGAACACACTGACCCACTGAACACACCTACTGATTGAACACACTGACCCACTGAACACACCTACTGACTGAACACACTGACCCACTGAACACACCTACTGACTGAACACAATGACCCACTGAACACAGCTACTCACCGAACACACTGACCCACTGAACACAGCTACTGACTGAACACACCTACTGACTGAACACACTGACCCACTGAACACAGCTACTGACTGAACACACTGACCCACTGAACACAGCTACTGACCGAACACACTGACCCACTGAACACAGCTACTGACTGAACACACTGACTGAACACAGCTACTGACTGAACACACTGACCCACTGAACACCCTCACTGACTGAACACACTGACCCCTGAACACAGCTACTGACTGAACACACTGACCCACTGAACACCCTCACTGACTGAACACACTGACCCCCCTGAACACAGCTACTGACTGAACACACTGACCCACCGAACACACTGACCCACTGAACACAGCTACTGACTGAACACACTGCACACCCTCACTGACTGAACACACTGACCCCCTGAACACAGCTACTGACTGAACACACTGACCCACTGAACACACATATTGACTGAACACACTGACACACTGAACACAGCTACTGACTGAACACACTGACCCACTGAACACCCTCACTGACTGAACACACTGACCCACTGAACACACCTACTGACTGAACACACCTACTGATTGAACACACTGACCCACTGAACACACCTACTGACTGAACACACTGACCCACTGAACACACCTACTGACTGAACACAATGACCCACTGAACACAGCTACTCACCGAACACACTGACCCACTGAACACAGCTACTGACTGAACACACCTACTGACTGAACACACTGACCCACTGACCACACCTACTGACTGAACACACTGACCTACTGAACACACCTACTGACTGAACACACTGACCCACTAAACACACCTACTGACTGAACACACTGACCCACTGAACACACCTATTGGCTGAACACACTGACCCACTGAACACAGCTACTGACTGAACACACTGACCCAATGAACACACCTATTGACTGAACACACTGACCCACCTATTGACTGAACACACTGACCCACTGAACACACCTATTGACTGAACACACTGAACACACCTACTGACTGAACACACTGACCCACTGAACACACCTATTGGCTGAACACACTGACCCACTGAACACAGCTACTGACTGAACACACTGACCCAATGAACACACCTATTGACTGAACACACTGACCCACTGAACACACCTATTGACTGAACACACTGACCCACTGAACACACCTATTGACTGAACACACTGAACACAGCTACTGACTGACACGCTACTGACTGAACACACTGACCCACTGAACACAGCTACTGACTGAACACACTGACCCACTGAACACACCTATTGACTGAACACACTGACCCACTGAACACATCTACTGACTGAACACACTGACCCACTGAACACCCTCACTGACTGAACACACTGACCCACTGAACACACCTACTGACTGAACACACTGACCCACTGAACACACCTACTGACTGAACACACTGACCAACTGAACACACCTACTGATTGAACACACTGACCCACTGAACACACCTACTGACTGAACACACTGACCCACTGAACACACCTACTGACTGAACACAATGACCCACTGAACACAGCTACTCACC